>NW_019392788.1:112500-397265 GCF_000648675.2 Cimex lectularius | reverse complement strand
CAAGTAGCGGAATGCTACAGAGGTAAACAAACAATATCATTTGGAAGAGGATTAATAAGTGTTGACATTCATACAAATGAGTAATCCTGTAAACGTAAACAGAATATTTTATATAGATTTTTTTTAATGAAAACTTAAAATCCTGCATTATTTTCCGGACAACCCAATATGATTATGTATACTTAATCCCAAATTTTCTTCCCTAAATTCAACAGCAAACAACTGTTAACTTGATTTCGTTAATGTCAATACTCACGATGCTCGTAATTTTCTTCCTTTTTTCTGTACAAAACTCAAAAATATAATTATTTACATGGCAATTTCATATTTGTATGTATATGTATCTTGAATGAATTTGTTGAAAATGCTCCTATTTACATGGACTATCGTTCTATCTAGCCACGCTCATGATTGTGGAGGTCGAAGTGTCCGTTGTACAGAGACAGACTGAGGAATGGATGCCGATGAGCCCGAAATGCACAACAACAAAAATACATTTATGCTACGGAACTTTTCGGATTTCTTTTCCCCACCATCCATCTAAGTAAAATCTCTCGGTTGGAATGGCATGATATCATAGCATATTTGTCTAGCATGCTGAATTTATTTTAGGCTTGATATGATCCCAGAGAAAGAAGTCCACACTCGCTCACTCATCGCTGGTAATTATGAACAAATTTTACATTCTCATCGGTTTCGATATTATTAATCATAATGAACTAATTGAGGAGAATTTCCACGTGTGATGGGAGCTCGGGGTGGTTTTGGTTTAAAATTGTCTGCCACGTCGCAAAAACCAAAACCACCGTAACATCGTGAGATTTCTTCGGGCTGATCATCTTGTAATTATTAGTTACCGATCCATTATGAGAGAATTCACACAGAATCTGGAAAACAGGAGATTGCGAAGTGCCGAAATGCCTGAAAGACGCACAAAGCGAGAATACGCGGGCCAAAATGATCGTTAACACTAACTACAAATTCACACGCAACTTTCCCCCGAATGGAGTTCATTTTGAGCTGACCGTCCGGCTAAAATTATTTTAACAACAAAACTTTCAATCTTAACTAACGATCGATGCAAAGTCAATATACACACATTTCACGTTTTTTGGTTAATAGGAAAATTAAAAAAAAAATTTGAGAAAATTCCAGTTAAATAGAAGTGCGTTGAAAAATGCACCACCCTGTATATGATTATGTAATCAAACATTCTTTTTTTTTTACAAAGTAGTATAAATATGATGTTTATTGTTTAATTTTTTTGTAATAGCTCGTATGGTAATTTAATAAAAAAAAGTAAATAAATAAAAAATAGTGTATATATTTTATTGATTCGAGCGAAAGGCAAGAGCCGTGCAGATTGGAACTGAGAGAGTATTACGAATTAAGTCCAATGAGACCAGCTGGAATACACGAATGTATCAATAATAAAATAAAAGCTCTTTTTACTAGTTGTTTTAGGAAAATCTCATAAAACTGAAATATTAATTTGCGATTTTCCAGTTTACTAGGAAAAACAGACTAGATTTTATTAAATGCGATTTTTTTGTATATCCAAGTTGATAATGCATATATTTTTTGGTATAATATTTTTTCTTGCATTTATGTATTTATTTGAATATTGACGACACAAAAGAAAACGAGCTTTTCATCCTGCAAGGGTTTTGACTGTTGTTTCATTTAATATAAACTGCTTAGGAAATTTATGCTTTACAAGTCATGATTACATTGGCTCTTTTATGTTGGAGCGGAGGAATTTATTTAAATAAAAGTCGGGAGGGAGAGCGAGGGCCGCATATAGAATTTGAGGATTGGCGCTCCCGAGCCCATGCCGCGGTACCTGGAATCGTACCATCGTCTGCCTCCTCCTTTCGGAAAGGCGGAATCGGGGGAGGAACACGCCTCCGGGTCCATGGGCGGCCCTGGAGCGGGGGTCTCCATGGCGATGGGATCGATATGAGCCTGGATGCTGCGCTGCAGCCCTGCGCCGGAGTTCAAAGCATCCCCTACCTAATTAAGGGCGCTGGTAAAACCTGATGACCCCCCCGCAGCCCCAGGAGATTCCCACCCTCCGCCCTTCCCATATCTACCCCGGCCCCGTCTCATTCTATCTACTTTTATTAAATATTTGACGAGTCAGCCGGAACCGAATGAGAACCGTAATTTCATGGGTGCGGAGAAACGATCCGCAAGGTTTTTTTTTTTTTTTTTTTTTTTTAATTTTAATTCAGTTCCTTTTATAATAATTTGTCACCCCATTTGTTACTTTGTTACTTTCACATTGCCCAGAAACATGGTCATATAGAATGACATAAACTTACAACAATATTACGTTATATTCGCCTTCTTTCACTAGCCTCATCAATTAAGCAATGAAATTGTTTCTATAATTTAATATTTACCAGGGCAGTCATAAATAAATGTCTGAGGAAATTAATGGATGGACAAAGTAGAAAAAAAGGGAGGAAAACATTGGGTTTTTGCTATTCCATACCTTGCTTCATCCAAGGTATACGGAAAATGTTCAAAGACTACTCTAAAGTGGTTTTAAGAATGTTTTTCTAAATTAAAAAACAAAACTGATACGTAATAAATTCAAGAAATCTAATTTAGTCAATAAACTTCCTTGTTAAGAGCTGTACAATCTGTCCTCCACAATAGTTTTTTGTCTAGCATAAAGAGAGTATTGGATGGTCCACGATACAGTTGTTATGGAAATGTGTCGTTTCGGGTTTAATTTAATTTTAGTTACAATTGATGTAATAATAATAATTTTAACTGATTTATTATTTTTGTATGGAAAGTATGGTTGGATTGAAATATTAGACACCCCCAGGACTATCACCCACGACATCCGGATCGTAACCTGGCGATCTACCACTAGAGCCATGACTTTTTCTCTCAAGACACCGACTGATCATATCAACTTGCAACTTTTGTATTTTCCTTTTTTTCGCCATTATTCAAACAATACATTAATTACTTCGGTGAATAGAACTAGGGAGAGGGATAAAAGAGGCGGTCACAAGGTCTACTGCACCCGACCTGAATAGATCTGTAGTGCTCCTCTGTTATTTATAACACACTGGCCAGCTTCCGACGATTAACTCCACAGCTTTTCCAGCGGTTCGTTGGTGGAGGATCTTGCTTATGGATTTTCTTGTCCTAGTTGCAAGAACCTGCACATACATAGACCTTCACAGAAACATAAAATGTGTTCTGCGGCCTCCTCCTCTTCCTGGCAGTATCCGGTGCATGTGCCTTCTTACGTGGCCGTGCACTGTCAGGAGTCCAACCAGAATCCGGTTGCCTTCCAGTAATTGTTTTGTAAGTTTTGCGGATGTCATTCTATGAACCTCTTCGCGTGCCTCATACCTGTGGTATTGTTCCACCATGTTTTGGATTCATTAAGGTGCCATTTTAAGATCCTCTTTTGTGCCTGGCTGCTAGGCCGCAGTAGGGTTCTGGGCCCGTATAGTCCATGATGGCTCCCTTTTTGGCCAAAATGTAAACCTTTTTGTTGCCTTTATGCCCCGAGTGTCCAGGGACCCATGCCAGAGTCAGGTCTTTAGTGTCGCTGACTTCCGTCAGGGCTTCCATGCATTTCCAAACATTCTTTGCCTTCGCCTCGCATGAGGCCTATGCCCTGAGAGCTGCCTGGCTGTCAGAGAAAATGGCTATGGTTCGGGAATGTATTTCCTGTCTTTTTATTTCTCTAGCACGTCGCTATGATTTCAGACTGGAAAACTGTAGCATACTTGCCTAGGTTAACCGTTAATTCGGTCTTGGGGTTCATCCCAAAGACCCCAGCTCCCGTACCCTTGTCGGTTTTGGAGCCGTCAGTATACTAGTAGGAATTTGCCTTTAGTGGTGTTCCTTTGGCCCATTCTTCCCGTTCTGGTATACTGTACTACTTTGTACTTTTTGGTGAAGTTGTACTTTCGAGTAGTGGCATCAATTGGCATACCTAGAATGGCATCTGCCTGTGTCTCCTCCCTCAGTTTCCACGAAATATATATTGGGTGGTCCCAAATCATGGGTCAAAAATTCTCGATTTTGCAAGAAATTGAACGCTGAGTAAACCTGGGCCCGGCAAGCCTTCAGTACAAAGCTAGGGTTAAAACCGTAAAAAAAAACATGTTTTCTGACGGTATTTGTGAAATAGTAAGTAAACCGCTACTATTACCGTAAAGCAACTCGAAACAACATTGAAAGTGCATTTATTTCAGGGTCGAATGAGACTAAAACCAGCCTGATTGGTTGAGAATTATAATTTTCGCGATTTTTCAAAGTTAAGAGTGTGAAGGGCGCGAAAAATTCACCGTTTCTGAAATTTTTACCGATAAATTCAAAAGATGCACTCCTACTAAAAAATGTTCGGAAAATCCAACCTTGTCGGTAATGGAATTCTCCGTTAAATTAGATTAACCCCAGTCCAATTGTTGAAACATTCCAAGATTTATCGTACATTAATTCACTCAATGTGGGATACCCATTGGAAAACGGTGATTTTTCGATTTGTGTTAAAAGTAGTAAATTTTTCAAAATTGGAACGTTTTTGGGATTTGAAAATAAAAAAGGGTAAATACCTTATTAGATCTTTTAGACTGCAGTGGAAGAAAGGGAGCCTTGTCACCAGTGACCTCGTAGAAAAAAAATCAAACAGAACATTTTAAACAAGCATCTACACACAGAAACACATCAGTTGGTCTTCTCACTGTCTCCTTGAAAACAATAAAATCCACGGTCTTTTACCTATTACTATGCGTTTATGTTTTGTCCTCTGTGTAATATTTTCGGATTGTTGAAGTCGAAATTGTGTTGGTGCTCAAAATGCTGAGTAGCCAGTGCTGTAGGATTTTGTTTGGGCTTTTTGCAGTCATAGATATCTACTTTCTCTCTTATCCAGATATTGGGATGTAATTCCTTCTCCAAACCTTCAAAATTCAACGCATATAAACACAAAACATCAATACTGACACTCTCAACACGACACACAATAATGACACATCTACACAGAAAACAAACACTTTGAGCCCTGAAGATGATCTCTATAAAGATAGAAACGTTGGCACGATAAAGAAAATGTTTTTTTAAACCCATCACACAAGACCGCATCTATTAATATTATTATACCGCACTATTAATATTATTAGATCAATCTCTATCACCCTAAAAATGAAGTAGCTAACCTAAGGAAGGGTCGATGGAGCTTATATTCCAGCCTATAGTCAACTCAATGTATTACAATGGAATTGTCCCTCCGTGAAAAGAAGCAGGCTACTCGCTATTATAACCAAGAACAATTCCCATATCGGGTGACATACTACTGCTCTAAACACAAAGATAAAATGTGGCAAACTTTGATCTTTCCTTTGGAAAACATCGAGCGACGTTTCCTTGCGTGACACCTAACCGGACAGTGACCCAAAGTAGGTCTATTGCGTGAACCTTGCATGTCTTATTTGAAGCAGTACGAGAACTTTTTTTTCTTAGCCGTGTTCTTGGTATTTGCATTTCACTCTGTTAAAATTACTTCAGTGTCCTAATCCTGTTAGTAGTCAACTACTAAATATTCCACATTAATAGTTGCGAATCATAGACCTTTAAGAAAATTAGCGTTGAGGGTTATTCCTTTGCCGGAAACATTTGGGAAATTAGACGACCTTGCCGAAAAGTGCTCTCAAATCCCGTTTATTGGCCCCCAACCTGCAATATCTCATTCCTTGGGCTTTCCCAGGGAAATAATTGCAGGTTGGGGTGAAATCCAATTCCTCAGAGATTGGAATTTACTACCTTAGAGAAGGGCGTCGAGACAGTGGATTAAAGCGGTCAAACAAGAATAACAGCGTCGGTTCTTCTAAATTCAGGATGTTCTGGGTACAAGCGCCTCAAGTTTTATAGTTGTATCCAAATAAAATACTGCTGAAATATTAGAGTCAAAATAGAAACCTAAGATACTTCGCAGTTTGGTCACTTGCCGATCGGTAATATAAAGGTTCTCTGCAGACGAAATCTCACAATATATTTATTTACGTTTTCTTGGTCAATTGACCATTCTTCTTTCAATCAATTAATTTTTCTTTCTATGCAAGGTCTTGGTTGAGATAAAAAAGACAGTATCACGAGCGGGATTCGAACCCGCGACCTTCGGCTATACGCCGCTACTCTACCACTTGAGCTACCGTGACTTCGATTTTCTCGGACACTAACTTTACATCTCAACCTACAACCATTCGAATTTTCCCTATTTTAATAATAATAATAATAATAGTAATAATGCTTTAATAAACAAAAAAATGAAAAAAGACAATTTAGAAATCAAAGCATTTAAGGCCATGGTCTGCCAGAGGTCGTTGATTAAACAATCAGAAACGAAAAAATACACAATCAAATAAAATAAAAGTGATAGCCTACGCAATAAAAAGGGAAAAAAAGGAGAAACAACAACTGCCAAAATGCGAAAGAGAACAGAAAAACAGGTTATACAATAGAAATCAAAAATTAAACTCATTAATTAATTCATATCTGAATAATTAATTGATGAATCTGTTCCATGCATGCCTAGCGTAACGAATTAAGGGCCGCGAATTTGAGCCACTCAAAAACCGTAACAGGCCAACCCTGGGGAGAGTGAAACATCCGAGATGCAACAAACGAATCTCACCCAGGGATGAGCACTCCGCCAAGAAGTTGGATACAGTTTCAATAGAGCGCGAATTACACAAAGAACAGATTCCCAATTCCCCTCTGATCCAAACAGGCGAGTTTAAGTGCAAAACCTCACTTCTTAGCTTAAATAGCCATCGCAAATCATTGAGACAAAGACCGTCAAAATTATCTTCATGTAGGTCGAACAATGCAGGAGAAATTTGTACCTCCTTGTAAAGTCTGAGATGCTTAGATGCTTGGACACGTGACCGGCATTCTTCGTGATGTTGTTTTTTAATTTAATTAATAAGAATGGAAAAATGATTATGCCAGTCACAGAGGTTGTCCAAGGATATGAAGATGGGCAAGTTGTACTTTTCAAACAACTATTTCCAGTGAGCGAACCATGAAATATTAGTCTTTATGACCGCTAACGATGATATTTTTGTGTATCTAGTATTTTCCCTCTTTTTTGCCATTTTCAAATGTCGTGTAATCGGATTGGATTCTCAGAGACTTATGAAGTGGCTACGGGGATACTTCTTTTACCTTTTAAATCCATTTAGGCTTTCGTGGTCAATTGACCAAGTTACTTCTTTCAATTTGAAAATGGCAAAAAGATGGACAATTCGAACGGTTGTAGGTTGAGATGGAAAGTTGCTGTCCGAGTGGATTGAGCGGCGTATTTAGCCGAAGGTCGTGTGTTCGAATCCCGCTCGTCGCACTGTCTTTTTCATCTCAACCAAGACCTCACAATATAGTTCGTTCAGGCAAGATGTATAAATTTGAACAAAAGCGATTGTTAAAAATTTAGCATTTTTATACCGCGTAGTAGTAAATGCCCAAAGGTAACCACCAGTAAACATAAAATAAAAGGTTTTAAAAAAAAGAAATCAAGCCTTGAATCTTAAACGCTGGAGGTGTAAAGGAAACAAAAGTTAAACATTATCTCGGAGGATCAATGAGCCGTTTTATGCCCCGTTTAAGTTTTTCTCGAATTCGTAAGCAGTAAAGCCCGTGTAGGAGACGTTAACTTTACAACTCCAGCCTGAGTCACGTTCCCCATTCGAGAAGAGGCCCCTCAGAGAGTTGAACACAAAAGAGACGGCAGAAGTAATTACGATAAGTATGAAAAGCAGGGGCAAAGGAAAGTGGCCTTTCTTTTCTCCTTTATCCGACATCGAGTTATTCTGACTTTTAGGGCTAACTTTTGCGGCTTCGGCATTGCCTTCTCGGGATTTTCTTTGATGTAGTTTACGTTTCTCATCAAAGGCCCATACCCTGTAATTTGAGGAAACTCGAAAACTTCGGAATTAATTATCCCGTTTTCTCGCGAAAAGGGTTTCGGTACAGCACGGGGATTATCAGCTGGGGAAAATTGTTAATCTCCTCGACATTAAGTAATTCATTTATCGATCACTAATCAATCCGTTAACGGCAGAGCTTCGATCACAGTCCGATCGATCCGGCTAAACTTGAACACTGTTTTCGCGAATGTTGCAGTACATTCGACGACAGATGATGATTTCAGCGATGAATAACTTCATTAAAAACTAGTGTACTTGAGTAAATGTGGCATGGAAGGTCTCGATTACTTCATGGACGAGGGGCATCTCTTCGTGAGTAGTTTCGTTAGGTACGTCTGGCTATAAATTTATAAATACCAGGTAGAAATTATTAATGGATTTGTTTGTATGATTAATAGGTGAACGTCATAATTGGTCGGAATTGAATCTCCGCCCTTGTAATCGGAAAGCTGTTGAAATAATGAAGCCGCCCTTGGACTGTGATGATGCTTGCATCATCTATACGATTTCCACCATCTGGGTCTTTCCCAGTGACTCAGTGTATGATCGTAAATCGTCGAATCAGCTTGTAATTGTGCTACCGTTTCAAAATTCCAAGGTTGACCGTTTTAAATTGAATCTTTAATCCGGCCGCTTTCGAGTCGATGAGGCGTACCGATTTCCTCGGGGCGGATTATATTCAAATGGAGCAATTTCTATTCGGCGAGGCCTATTAATTTTGGGCGTGTAGGAAGGGAGAGGTGCTGGAGAATACTGGGAAAGCGGTTTGGCCCGGCAATCCTCTCTGGAGAAAAATCCATTTAACCCAAAAAAGCAGCCTCCCGGAACGACAGGATGAGGAGAGGATTTCTCGGCAATCAGTCGGAAACATACGTTTTGGCACTGGTGGCCGTTCACTCTGGCCGCTTCCATTATCAAAGCAAGACCCTTGTCCCGAGAAAACCCCTTGCTGATAGAATTGGTCCTGAAAGAAAGAATTGACAATAAACTGTTTCTCTGTTGGGGTTACAAGACCGGACTGATCGTCAAAATTAATGGCAAAAATGAGCTTGATGATATCGTGCTATTTAATCATTTAGAGCAATATTAATTGCCAATAACATAAACAGGGGGTTGGTGGCCGCAACGGTAGGCGTTCATCGCTGGAAGGTAAAGGTCCAGGGTTCGAATCCCGACGTACTTACAATTTTTTTGTCAAAAACACCGGCACCCTGAGAGTTAATGGCATGTGCTGTTGCGAACCCTCTTCAAAAAACACAAACTTTAATTGATAAGGGTTAGTTTTATTTGACTAAGTTTAAGACCAAACGGAAAGTTCTGTTCATTATTCATCATTAGGCACCCAACAGTCCACAGATTCGCCTACTCTCGGAATCAAGGTGTGAAATAGGGCCGGAGTTTTGGTTATTGCCCACTAACTTTGGCCTACCTGCTGCTATAACCACTCCAGGCACCCTTTAACTGCCACCCTTTATATTAAATACTCTCCATCTACTCAATCACGCCTACAAATAAGTGATGAAGTTGAGTTTTTCTCCACCGAACGATAAAAATGGAACCTATCCCTGGTTTACGATAAAACATTGCAGAGTTTATGAACATAAAAACGTGTATAAAACGGAATAATAATATTAATCATTATTTCAATTAATTATTCTTTCTATGTAAGGTCTTGGATTGAGATAAATCAGTGTCACGAGCGGGATTCGAACCCACGACCTTCGGCTAAATAAGCCGCTACTCTACCGCTTGAGCTGTCGTGACTTCGATCCTCTCGGACACCAACTTTCCATCTCAACCTACAATAGTTCAATTTTCCCTCTTTTTGACACTTTCAAATTGAAAGAAGTAACTTGGTCAATTGACCACGAAAACGTAAATGGATGTAAAAAAGTAAAAGAAGTATCACGCTCCCCGTGACCATTTCATAAGTCGTTGAGAATCCATCCGGATTACACGACATTTAAAAATGGCAAAAAGAGGGAAAATTCGAACGGACGTAGATTGAGATGGAGAGTTGGTGTCCGAGAGGATAGAAGTCACGATAGCTCAAGTGGTAGAGTAGCGGCGAATTAAGCCGAAGGTCTTGGGTTCGAATCCCGCTCGTTACACTGGCTTTTTTATCTCAACCAAGACCTTACATAGAAAGAATAATTAATTGAAAGAAGTAACTTAGCCAATTGATCACTAAAACGTGAATGAATTAATCATTATTTTCAACGATTTGACTAGGGTGACAAAGTTTATCCAAGCCGGCACTTGACCTATCTTCATAGACTAAATTCGACAACAGATCCAATCCACTATATTGTTTTCTAGTCGCTAGTAATTGAACAAAGGGAGGTTACGGACGTCATAATGCTCATGTTGCCCAGGCGTTGCCAATGGCCCTCGGGTACAGAAAAGAAAAAAATTCAAACATTTCAAAGTTATTCAGGGCGAATTTAACTTCTGCTCCACTTCAGTTTTGCAGGTTTTGTAAATGTAAACTTAGTTTTTGCCTAGTCTCTTTTGAACCAAAATGTTATAAGGAGAAACTATACAAAAATAAAAGTTTAAGTGATTGAGGGGTCCCTAAAAACACCCATATAAAAAAATAAAGGGGAATGTGACCTCAACTCACCCTGTATATTATTCAATTTGGTTGTTTTTTTAACCAGGAAAAGAAAACAATTTGTAGGATCGGATCAAACGAGATTAGATATATGAAAAGTTACTAAAAGATTCGTCACTTCCAGTAAAATAGGTCAAAAACTTTTTTTAAAATCAAGTCAGAATCGTTTTATGGGCTCTTGAAAGCTTTTAAATACGAATTTAATCGTTTTTTTGGGATGGATCAGTCAGTTTTTCACCTCCGATGTACACTGTTCCGGATTTTATATAAATTAACTGCTTATATAACCGTTGGAAAAGTGGATCATTCTTCTTTCATTCTATGTGAACAACTCTTGGATTTTATGTCGTTATAAGTGAGAAAAACAAAGTTGAAATCAATAAAACACCTCACTTTTTTTTTAACCTCCGGTTCTGATTTATTTATTGAGTGGACATTTATGTCATTATGTGTAATTTATAAGATTTATAACCTGTACAAAGTTAGATCGGTGGAATGATAAAATTATCACCTTTTTTGTGATTTTTGCAACAAAAAAAACAACACGAAACTCCGAAAATGATCCGTCGCCATTGCTAATCTGTTTATCTGTTTGTCCCTTCAGCATTGTTTATTAAAATAGTAGTAATAGGCATATAAATGACCAAAATGAATAACGGTTTAATTTAGTTAATTAAGTTTTTAGTTGAGATAAAAAAGCCAGTGTCACGAGTGGGATTCGAACCCACGACCTTCGGCTAGATACGCCGCTACTCTTCCACTTGAGCTATCGTAACTTCGATCCACTTGAAAAATGGCAAAAAGGAGGGAAAATTCAAAGGTGGGGTTGAAATGGGAAATTGGTGTCCGAGCAGCGTATCTAGCCGTCGTGGGTTCGAATCCCGCTCGTTACACTGGCTTTTTTATCTCAACTAAAAACCTTAATTAATTGAAAGATGTTAATTGGTCAAGCGGACCACGAAAACTAGCGGCTTTAATTTAGTTTTATACCCCTTAAAAAGAGATGAAACTGATATTTTTAAGAAAATATACCAAATTAAACCTGTTCTACCCGTGGATATAATATACCTTCTTATGTGCTCAATTACTAAGTAACCGCTATTTATTATATCCAACCATTTAAGTTTAGGTTATATTCAAGATGTTAAACCTAGATTTACAAATGGTAAGAAATCAAATATTAAAAATTATAGACCTATAACCACTAGGTTTCCAATATTTAAATTATTTGAGTCAATTATTTATGCTAAGATTTATTCTCTTGTCTCTAGGGTCATCCTTCTTGATCAATATGGGATTATAAAAGATAAATTTTGGTGGCTCAGAGAGCACCAAAGTCGGCTCCGTGGCCATGCCACCCAAAGCGACGCTCGTCTCCGCCGACCCTTGTGCTTGTTCCCTCCCGGTTGGTTCGGCCGATAGAGGGCCGAGCTCTCGTGAGTTGGAGAAAGGGATGTAGAGCTAAATTAAAAAAAGGAAGAGTAGTGTAGTAAAATATCTACAGGGTTGCTAAAAAAATTGACCTATTGATTTCGGGACAAAGGAGTGAATGAATTTAAGCGAAGCGTTCCGACTCATCTTACTCTGGTATACGAGATTTTCCTGCTTCGCAAATATCCTGGCGCAGGTGTTCCAGTCTCGGTCGGGACAGTCAGCGGATCTTGGCGCTAGGTCTCCTGCCCGCCTGCGGAACATCCAGTTTTGGGACTGACGCTCGTACCTGCCAGAAGGGCTCGCGAACGGTGGTCGTTGATGCCATGACTCCCACTGGCCTATGGAAATCCAGCTCTGGAAAGGAATATGGACCTTGAACTTGTGTGTCCACCTCGGGGGGTCGGACTGCTGAGGGATGGTTCGTTCCGAAACCAGACCGAGTTTCACACCGAAGTGGTTTTTTTGTGGACCCAGAGAAGAGCACCACAGACGGCCGCGAAGCTCGTCTCCGCCTATCTCTTGTGTCTGACCCCTCCGGATGTAGGCCCAGGAATAAGACGGAGTTGCCCTCTTTTGATTTGGACTTTTGGTTGTGGTCCTAAATATTGGAAGACGCCCCGTATTTTCCCGACAGATCGACGAAAGGACCGGAGAAACAAGGAGACCGAGCCGGGACGCCGCCTTCTCACATCTGTGTGGCCCTCTGGAAGGTAGGAAAGCATTTTTCTGTCGTCCGACATAAGTACCGTGTAGTTATAATAATATAGCCTAATCCCTTTAAGAAAATCAGCGGTCAGAGTAGATATTTAGTATCAGAAAAAATAGTTGAAATGTCGTTAGCAAAGGGGACAAACAGTAGTGGACCAAGATAAGAGCCTTGAAGTACGTCTAAAGAATCATGAAATTTAAAAGAGTTGCATTGTTTAATAATAACAATTTGTTGCCTGTTATTTAAATAAGAGAAGAATCATGCAGACAGATTTCCATCAATACCATAAGATCTAAGTTTAAAGAGAAAAATTTAATGTTAACAATGTCAAAGGTTTTGGAGAAGACAGTGAATAATAGCATCAACGAAGTGATGTTGAACCTGTAGATATAATAACCTAATAAAATTGTAAAATTATAATAATAATCTCTCAAGTTTTTCTGAACCCACACACTTGCTTCCCGTCTCCTGTAGACCGCAAAATTGGTTTCTTCTAATTATTAACCTTTCAGAACAATATACTTGAACCCTTCAATCACTCCGTTGACACTGACTTCTCTAAAACCTTATAATAAGAACGTTAATATTTTTCTGATTAACTTGTATTGGTGGAAATCTGCTTGCATGGTTCTCCTCTTTTTTAAATAACAGGTAGCAAATTGTTACAATTAAACAAGGCAACTCTTTTCCATTTCATGATTCTTCAGACGTACCTCAAGGCTCTCGTCTTGGTCCACTTCTGTTTCTCCCCTTTGCTAACGATATTTCAACTACTTTTAACGATTCTAAATATCTACTCTGATCGCTGATGGTTTTAAATTATTTAAGACCATTAAATCAAAATCTGATCAAATCATACTTCAGGACAACTTTACTTTTCTGAACACATGGTGCTCTTTGAATAACCTTTCGCTTAATATCTATAAATGCAGTCACATTTCCTTTTCTAGACTTACCTGATCTACTGACTTAAACTTCACCAACGCTATTAATGATAAATCTTTTACTAAAATTGATAAAATTACATTAGGAATTCACTTCGACAAAGAATTATCTTTTTTTAGTCAATTCTCTATTAAATATCTATGAAAAATATAGAAATATTGAAATTACTCATTATATCTTTTTTTCGACCAATATTCGATTTTCTTCTATTAACTGGTCTCCTCACTAATCCTTTCAAATCAACAGAATTGAAACAGTTCAACACCGTTTTCTGAGGTACTAAACAAGGTTTTTAATCAAAATTTTAATCATCTGTTTTGAGCAGTGATACTCAGGCAAGAAGAACTAGGTTTGACTCTTTTTATCTACATATTATCAAATAACTTGTTCTCACGTTCTGAATTTCTTTCGGTTAAATGTTCCTAAATACAAAACTAATAATTTATTAGTATTCAATATCCCTCATTGCTCCACCAACTACCAATTCCACTATCCCAAAAAAAAAAAAAAAACACTGCATAAAAAACAAATCAATTTATATAAATAATATTACCAATAAAAAACATATGGATTAGTGTAATAATTACTGAAGAGCCTACACTTCCCTAACAGCTCCCTGCGACCTCTTCATCTGTTTGCCGAAAATCGAATCCGATTATGCGAAGGTTGAAAACTTGCACAAAAAAAAGGGAAAATTGAAAGGTTGTAGGTTGAGATGATGAGTCGATGTCCCGCGGGACCGAAGTCACGATATCTGAAGTGGTTAGAGCGCCGGGAAGTCGTGGGTTCTAGTCCCGCTCGTGACACTAATTTATCATCTCAACCACACTTTAAATAAAATTATAAATCAATTTAAATAATCACCTTGGTTAAGACCGACTAAAAAAACGTTTAGATTACCAAATAATGGCCTTGGAATAGATGCACCAGGGGGGCGTCGGTGGCCGCAAGGTTTAGTCTTTGACACGGCTCTCATCACTGTAAGGTAAAGGTCCCGGGTTCGAATCCAGCGGCCTTGCATTCGAATCCGACAAACTTACAAATGGGCTTTTTTTCAAAAACACCGGCACCCTGAGGGTTTATATGACCTCTGCTGTTGCGAACCCTCGTAAAGGAAAAAAACATTAAGTAAATAAATACATACACTACAAATGCGTAAAAACATAATAAAAATTGCTTAAATTAGGTGTTAATGCATTTTTATTGCTATTTTTCCTGTGTGTAAATATAATGGAATTGTAAATGGCTCTTCAGTTCACGAAGCAAATGAACACTCGCTTAGTGTTTAATGATCAAAACAAGCAGCGATCTGAGGATGATCATGGACCATCGGACAGCTGACAAATTTGCAACAATTCGCTGATAAACCGGCATTTCGCAAATTAGCAAAGCCAACCTAGTCTTTGTACGTCCCTAGTGTCCCTAGCTTTGTACACGATATAAATATAAATATTTTTTTTCAATGTTATAAGCAGTGCGATTTAAAAACCGAGCAGTCGTCAAAATGTATCTAAAAGCAACGGAATTAACAGGTTGAGGGCTGTTCTCCCGTTAACTAACCAATTTCCTTATTCATTACACATGAATAACAAAGTAGAGAATTTGTTTTGTTCCCAGAAAGCGAACAAAGGGTTTCACGACTGCCCGGCTTCAAAGCTCAGCCCAATCGATGTTACATCGAGCCTGTTTTTGTTTGCGCCAGGAGCTGTAAAATTGGCCCAGGGGTTGATAATTTGAGCCGGTTGATTTGTGAACTGTAAATCATAATGCTGTGCTTATCTTCCAAAATAATGGCAGTTAATCTCTTAATCAAGCCTTGGATTTCGGCCATCGAGCCTCCGAGCTTCGCTGCGGACTTGTGACTAATCGGCCATCTTCTGCGTCATCGGCTGTTTGACTGACGTAAATTATGGCACCGTTTAATTTATACTTCAACTTCAGTGCGCGGCGTACTTTTTTTTTAATAACCTGTCCCATAATTTGAAAAAATTGAAAATGAATCGTCTGTCCGATTTCGTGGAAATTAATAACCCTCACCTGTCTTCAGAGGGTTGTACGGCATAAAATTTATTGTTTTTTAAGTAGTCTCGTTAATCAAGATTGTACAGCATAATGACATTTATTTATATCAACTTAAGTCGGAAGCCCGGTTTAATTCCTAATAAATAATAATGTCAAAGATACTCCACATTTAAAATAACATAGTGTTAATCTAACAGGGCATGTAATCCCAATGTTCTAAGTAAATTCTGTAATTAATTTTAATATAAGATCCCATTTTGGTACCCCTCATAAAATGAAAAAGTTAATTCATCATCAATTCAAAGTGTAATTTCGTATCAATGATCGAATCTAACAATTTACTGAAGGCAATCACCACCCCATCATCTTTAAAAGTGCACTACTTGTAAATACACAAATAACGAGCAATTCGCACACCTCCTTTAAAAACACTTCATCATGACATAAAAATCTAATAAAAAGGGAGAAAATAACACACAGGCCAAATATTGAACATTGAGAAAAGCAGAAACACGTCTGACAGTCTATACTGGAGATGATGATGTTGAGGATACTAAGAAGCAGCGGTTTTGTATTCCCCAAGCGTAGCGGTATATTGTACTTTACCTAGTTTTTTAGTAAGTTCAATCACTGGTCAAGGAAACGAACAAATGTGTGGTGATTAGTGACCGTTAATCGATAATTATTCAGAAATCGAGAGATGCGGTGGTCTGGTGTGATGTAGGTTTCAGAAAACATTTTCTTTATCGTGCCAACGTTTCGATCTTTATTGAGCCCTGAAGATGATCTCAATAAAGATCGAAACGTTGGCACGATAAAATAAAATGTTTCTCTGAAACCTACATCACAACAGACCGCATCTCACGATTTCTGAATAATTAAAGAAACCAACAAAGCTGATGACCAATGTGAGGGACGAGGTTATCAGAATGGGAAAGTGTCGATATGGCTTGGGCAGTAGCGTAAGGATGGATGGAAAGCTTATTGCAGTTTTAGAAGCGAGTTTGTATCAGTTCGTTGAAAAAAGGAATGTTGCGGTCGTCGTAGATAGAGAGGTTAGTTACATACCAAGGAAGTTTGACAATTTGTCTGAGGACTTTTGTTTGGAAGGATTGATTTGCTTGATTATTTGATAGCTGTCCTGAGTGTTCGCAGTAATGTATTATTTAGATTTTATGTGCTCAGTGTACTTATTTTAGATCCTTAGCTCGGTTTAATTTACTTGATCCTTCTTTTAAGAATCCGTAGGTCATTGACTGTCATTCTGTTATTCCTGCTATTATTTTTCGCAGGTCTTCTGGTGTCTCCATTGAACAGTTTCTTCGAATTTAAAGAAGATACGGGTGGCAGTTTCTTCCTCCTCATTACATAGCATTTAAATTGAATTATCCAGAATATATCCATGTTGTGTATGTTGCAATTTGTATCGTATATCTTGGGGTTGGTCGTTCTGAGCGGTTCGCACACAAGGTTGGTAATATCTTCTCCTTCCACGACCTACAAATGGGGTTATAGTTGAATATGCCTATGTTTTGTAGATGTTTTCTCAGATACTAGTTACCAGTCTATAGTCCTATCACTGCTCACGAGTTTTACCAAAGTGTGTACTAGGTTATACGAGGGCTCTTAGAGTGAATTGAACCTGAAACCATTAGAGGCCGTCCATTTCTGCTTTTGTTTGCGTTTTCCCGATTATTCTTGGTTCCCTAGGTCGGTTATGTCTTCAGTGAGCGGCTGCTTCGCATTCAAACTTTCGGAGGTCAACGTATGCAACGATCGGTGACTACCCTCAACACAAATCTCATAATTGAAAAGGTTTTCTGAAATTCGATCTAAGATTAATTAAGGAATAATTATTCAAATTTTGAAATCTTAGAGGAACTCTACGGGATTACGGGACATTATCTCAGTCAATCTAAAATCCTCAGAATAATAATCAGCGACCGTTTCTATGTTCCAAATCACACCAGCCATACACATCTTCCTCTTGTCAGCCATTTATCCCAAACCCTCAAGCTAAATGTTCCGAATCTCTTTCTCAGAAACCTGCCATCTACTAGTTTGCTTGATGATCCTCACAGGAGAATTGAAGGCCCTCGACAACCTCATTTGACACCGACGATGATACACTGACGGCTTACATGACTGGATGGGTAGCTTTTCATATTTAAATACTATTTTAATTAATTATACTTTTTATCTACGGACCTGATTGAGATGAAAAAGCAGTGTCACGAGCGGGAATCGAACCCACGACCTTCCGCTCAATAAGGCGCTGATCTAACTATCGTGACTCGATCCACTCGAACACCAACTCGTCAACCCAACCTACAACCGTTCGAATTTTCCCTCTTTTTGACATTTTCAAATTGAAAGAAGTAACTTGGTCAATTGACCACGAAAACCTAAATGGATGTAAAAAGTAAAAGAAGTATCTCGCTCCCCGTGGCCACTTCATAAGTCGCTGAGAATCCAATCGGATTACACGCCGTTTGAAAATGGCAAAAAGAGGGAAAATTCGAACGGTAGTAGATTGAGATTTGGTGGAAAGTTGGTGTCCGAGAGGATTAAGCCGAAGGACGTCGGTTCAAATCCCGCTCGTGACATTGACTATTTTCTCTCCTTTTTCAAATATCGTGTAATCAGAAATTGATTCTCGTCGACTTATGACATTGCCACGGGGGTGGAGATGTAAGTACTTCTGTAATTATTATTATTATTAATTTTTAAGGGCGTTTTAACGGCTGTCATTTCACGTCCAAACCTTCTATCTTAGGTTAGCTATATCTCTTCTGAATGCTATAAAGCTCTGACTCCAAACATTCACTCGTAAACTAATTTATGCCTATTGCCTATGCCAAGCTTTAATTTTTCTTTTTAAAATTCTTAATTTGGAAGGCCAAATGTATGCAAAAATCCCATTTTAAATTACATATAAAATGTATTTCTGTTTCTTTTTTGATTAGAATTGTGAATTTTTGTTCCATAATTTAAACATTACCCATAGGCTTGTATGGCCAATAATAATAATAATAATAATAATGGAGTCAGGGGGGGGGGCGTCGGTGGTCGCAACGGTTTAGGCGTTGACACCGCGCTCATCACTGTAAGGTTAAGGTCACGGGTTCGAATCCAGCTCATTCAGCTATTTCGATATCGGTTAGATCAGTTCATTCGAACCCGACATACTTACAAATGGGCTTTTTTCAAAAACTCCGGAACCCCGAGGGTTGCTATAACCTCTGCTCTTGCGAACCCTCGAAAAAAAAAAAATGGAGTCAGATTAGCAACAGTCTCAGCATGAGTATAGGCTCATCCTTGTCCTTTTATTCTTCCATTCAAATATGATACATAAACTAATTCTACATAACAATAATAAGAAACAAAGCACAATAACACTTCTTTTTCTTTATTTTTTTTCTTTATTTTTTTTTTTTTTTTGAGGGCGCTATTTTTCTTATTTAAATTGCGATTTTAGGCCTTGCAGTTCATTACCCCGCAATTTGTATTTTCTTCCATTTCATTTTTCCGCTCCGGCAGCCTCAAAACCTTCTGAAAAAAGAAATCTTGCAACTCTCATTCAAACATTAGCAGGCATTCAATGGTATAACAATTTGGGAAAAGGCCTAAATCTCATTATAAATTCCAATAAATTTGAGAAAGCTGAAAAGTGCTCTTCGAAAGAAACACTGGGGACCCAGTAACTCCTGTAAATCACTCGAAAGGTTGAGCCTTTGCCTAAAGGGTTGTAAAGTGGGACAGTCGACCAAAATATGTTTTACTGTCAAAATGGTGCGTTCTCCACTTCGCGTACATCGAGGACAAGTTGGAAGGTTGTTGCCTATTAAAAGCCTATTATGGATTAGCCTGATATGACCTATTCGCAATCTAGAGAGAATCACAAGTTCTTTTCTCTCAAGTTCCTTAGTTGGCCATTTATGTACAACTGGCTTAATTTCTTTCATACTATATCTACAGACATTCCATCTTGCCGCCCACTTTCGTTTGATAATGTTTTTAACATAAATGACTATATCATCTGGACGGTGATGAAATTGATCTGTTCTTTATGGATGGTTTGTGGCGTTCCTTGCCTGTTGATCAGCTTTTTCATTTCCAGAAATGCCGACATGACTACCCAAACAAATACCACATGTTTGTTGAGTGTTCTGATTTCAAATATTATTTTTTTTTACGAGGGTTCGCAACAGCAGAGGTTATATCAACCCTCAGGTTGCCGGTGTTTTTGAAAAAACAAGCCTATTTGAATGTCGGATTCGAATGCAAGGCCGCTGGATTCGAACCCTGGACCTTTACCTTACAGTGATGAGCGCCGAGTCAACGCCTAAACCGTTGCGGCCACCGACGCCCCCTATATTGTATAATTGTAATTAGAATTATTATACATATTATATATTTATTTATGTTATATATCATATTTAAACATGGTAATAACAGATGTACTCACGTAACTAACAGCTCCCTGAAGACGTTTCATAAATCCAAGAATCGAATCCTGACACGCTTATGACTATTAAACAGATGATTTAATTGCCATAGTTTATATGTACTTTATCTATCTTACTGTATCGTATAAGTATAAAAAAGAAAGAAAACTAAGATATATTTTATTATTGGGTTGTCCGGAAAATAATGCAGGATTTTAAGTTTTCATTAAAAAAAATCTATATAAAATATTCTGTTTACGTTTACAGGATTACTCATTTGTATGAATGTCAACACTTATTAATCCTCTTCCAAATGATATTGTTTGTTTACCTCTGTAGCATTCCGCTACTTGGAAATAATTCAGTCATCCTTATAATGTCAAAGCGAGAATTTCGTACGATTTTCTTTTACGAGTTTAAACTCGGCCGAAGCGGAGCCCAAACGGCTAGAAACATTAACCAAGTCTGGGGCGAGGGTTGTGTTAATGAGTGCACTGTGCAAAGGTGGTTTAAAAAATTTCGGGAGGGAGATTTCAGCCTTGAAGATGAAGAAGGTCGTGGAAGGCCTTCCTCTCTTAATGATGATGTTCTGCGATCAGTGGTGGAAGAAAACCCCAAAACAACTGTTCGAGAACTTGCAGAGCAACTCAAAGTCAGTAAAACGACCGTCGCTGACCACCTCAAGGCGATTGGAAAAGTGAAAAAACTCGAAAATTGGGTTCCACACTCATTAAACGATCGCCAAAAAAATCAGCGCTTTGATGTTTGTGCATCACTTCTTTGTCGAAACAAAAATGACCCATTTCTGGCCAGAATTGTTACATGTGACGAAAAGTGGATTCTCTACGATAACACTAGACGTTCTGGACAGTGGCTCGACAAAGGAGAAGCTCCAAAGCCCCCAACTCATCAAAAAAAGGTAATGGTTACGGTATGGTGGGCTTCATTTGGTTTAATACACTACAGCTTCTTAAATCCTGGCGAAACCATCAATGCTGAATCATACTGTAACCAAATTAATACCATGCATCAGAAATTGGCAGTAATGAAGCCCTCTTTGGTCAATCGGAAAGGGCCCATTTTGTTGCATGACAACGCTCGACCACATGTGTCACGTGTAACGTCACAAAAATTATTGGAGCTTGGCTATGAAACTTTGCCTCACCCACCCTACTCTCCGGACCTCTCGCCTACTGACTACCATTTTTTTAGACACCTGGACCACTACTTACAACACATAATATTCAAAAATCAAACGGAACTGGAAAATGCATTTATTGACTTTATCAATTCTAAAAATTCTGAATTCTACTCAGACGGAATTAATAAGTTACCAACACGTTGGGAGAAATGTATTGAGAGTATGGGAAATTATTTTGATTAAAGAACATTGCTTTAAAGTAACTAGTTTCTTTTTTTTTGTTTAATACCAAAATCCTGCATTATTTTCCGGACAACCCAATATTATCCTTTTCTACCTCACTGTCTATATAGATAACTATTGGAAAAGGATTAACCGGTACATCAACAATTCAGTTAATCTCAAGATTAAGGGATTTTTCATTCAAAACAGGAAAGTATTGTTTTAAAGTTGAAGGTCCGTCTGATTTGTTTTTATTTTACTGTTAGAAAATTACAAGGTTGTTATATTTAAAAGGAAAAAATTTGTAATTTGTTCTTAAATTACGGCCATTTCATCTTCCAAGCTTACTTTAATCTTGTCGTCTCTAAACACTCCATAATCCTCCTTCCGTGTAATAAAAACGGTGATCCTCTCCTGCTTCCAAATCCCTGAGATGTACGCCCCGTAATCCTGCCTAATTCTCAGCCCGGTTGAATCATGATGTAATAAAATGGAAATTGTTGAATAATTGCGACTCTTGAGGACGAACTTTGAAAGACGGCGGTTTTTCGTATAAATGGACATCTGGAGGGTGATCGATATCCTGTCAATCGATACAAATCGTAATCGAAGAATAGTTTAAAAGAAAAATTTTAAATTGTAATTTTTTTCCTTGTGGTCTGGGGGATGATGGTTATTCGGTAGTTCCCATTTAATTTATCCTCGCTGGTTTGGTCTCCATTTCACCATCAAAAATATTGAGACTGTGTGACATCTCAAAAATTGTCTAACTCCATAATCATGATTTTTTATTCAAATCCGGAAAGATGGAAAGATTTCATAACGTGATTTACTTAAGTAATTAATCAATAAACAATACTTTTTTATTCGGATAACAATAACAAAACATTGAATAATAATGATAGTTACTTTATAAGAAATACAATATAAAGCTAATAATAGTACAATAATATAAAGTTTAAAATACGTAAAAAAATACATAAACATCCAATAAATTATCATGGAAATCATGAACACTGCCATAGAGCGAGACTGAGCGGACCGTTCTCGTTGAAACCGATAGATTTAATATTCTGGTAAATTCACGGCGTGTTCTACCAAATACAATCGCCAAGAACTAAATTGATTAAAAAGCCAATTAAATATTTAAAACATTAGAGGGGTTGATTATAAGTCGGCTGTAGGATTTGTTAGATGTTTTTTTTCTCAGCTTTGGCCGAATGCTAGTGGCTAAGTAGACAACGTGAAAGTTGGGAATAAGCAAAAAAAAAGGGGAGGTTGGATTTCTCTAATTTTCCTTTTTTGTTTTTTGCCCGTCTGGTTAAGTACCGTCTGCCCCGGTTGTGGGGGATGTGTTAAATTCGGCGGGGCGGCACTCGGTCTGCCCTGGTCCAGGTATCCATGGAAACCAGATATTGATCTTCCTCTCTCCATCTCTTTCTCGTCCCATCCACTCACCACGCCCTCCCTTACGCTAAATTCCTCAATTATTCATCCGGGCCGGGGGCGGAGTGCATTGCCCGGGCACCGGACTCTCTCTCTCTCTATTCGGGGCCATGAGAAGCTTAAATTTGCACAACGGTGGACAAATCCGGAGAAAAGGGACCCGACGTTTTACATTGTTCAAATAACGCCATTTGCTATGGAAAAATATCGGGCGAGGATCCAAGATGAGATTCCATGTTTAATGTTCATGCCTGTTGACCATCAATAAACCAACATCCTGGAAAATAATTTTGACGCAATGAGTCCATTAAGCATATCCGTAATCATTGTATTTACTTATGATTCTTATTGAACAGCAGATGTTTCATCAACCTAGTCAAAATTAATGCTACATCGAACTCAACCTAGAATCGGGATAACAAGATCAAACAACATGAGATCCTCTATCTCAGAACGAGTCCACACTAAACAAAAGAAATGGAAAAATGAAGTTTTTCGGAGGATCTACGGAAGAGGTCAACACAGAGAAAAAAATTCCTTTCGGTTTTCGCCGAGCTTTCGACAGTTTTTTTATACTGTCATCTTCAGGGCTTTAAACTTTAATGGGTTAATAAAAAGAAACATGGTGTCGTGGGCACCGAAGTACATTACGTTTTTTGGTGCTCAGCATCTCGTAAAAGTCTAAAAAACTAGTAAGCTTAAAAAACGTAAACTTTTAGTAGACTTTTACGAGATGCTGAGCACCAAAAAACGTAATGTACTTCGGTGCCCACGACACCATGTTTCTTTTTATTAACCCATTAAAGTTGAAAGCCCTGAAGATGACAGTATAAAAAAAACTGTCGAAAGCTCGGCGAAAACTGAAAGGAAGTTATTTTCTCTGTGTTGACCTCTTCCGTAGATCCTCCGAAAAACTTCATGTTTCCAGCAGGTCGATAACCCAGCTCATCAAAATGTAAAAAGCTCAGAAGTGCCCGATAAAGTAAATTCAAAAACCTCAACAAGACTGGCAATTACAGTCGTGGTCAAAGAAATCGCATCACTTAATAAAAAAATCTATATTTTTCCAAAACGGCACATTGTTTATCAATTCTGATTGTTTTAACAGATGTTGTGAAATGAAAAACCATCATCAATGACATGTTAGACAAATTCTAATATTTTGTGGATCCACTTTTGGCCTTTACCACTGACGCAATTCTTGTTGGCATCGAGTCAACCAAATTTTTAATGATTTCGTCTCTGATTTCTTGATTCCATGTATTTTTAATGGTTTGCTTCAGCTCATCTTTAGTTTTAGGCTTGGCTGCATTAATTTTTTTCTTCATCAACCACAAGTTCTCGATGAGGTTTCAATCGGGACTGTTACCCGGCCATGGCAATGCTGAGATCCCATTTTCCGTTAAAAACTGCTTTACCTACACAAAAACATGAGCATAAAGAAAACAGTACAAAGCACAAAGTCGGTTACATTTTTAAAACCAATTATTATGAGTTCTTATAGATTTTGCTCTGTGACAAGCAAAATCATCTTGAAAAATGAAGTCATCACAGTGTGTAAGGTGGTTTCTCTTTGAGGGGAGTAAAATCTCTTCAAAAATTTTTATGTATTTTTGTGCATTAACAGAGCCGTCTATAACGTTAATCTGGCCAAGCCCAAAGAACGAAAAACATCCCCAGATCATTACACTTGTCGCATGTTTCACTGTTTTCAAGGGGCAGGATTCGTGAAATCTTTCGTGTGCACGACGTCTTACATGAGTTCCATCAGAGCTAAAGATGTTAAATTTGCTTTCATCACTTTTCTCCAGTCTTCTGATGTCCACTTTTTATACTGTGATTCCTTCATATTTTTATTGAAAATGGTTTTTTGGCTGGTTTTTTTGCCCATAAACTCTCAACCGTCGGCCGAGTTTCTCCACTTGTACTAACTAAATTCCTATCATACTAGATCTCTTGATATTTTCTTGGCAGTTTTGAAACGATCTTCCATCGACAATCGCATCATCATCCGGTCCAATCTCTCATTTGTTTTTCTTTTCCTCCCAGTACCTTTTTTCCGCTCTAGGCTATCCTGAGAAAGATTTTTCCTTTAAAACTCTTACCATTGTATTGGTGAAACTTTACCCTCTTCGCTATTTGTCGTGAAGAAAATCCCACTTCAGCTAGTGTTACAATTCGCGTTTTTTTTTTTTTTTTTTTTCGAAAGCTGCTTAAAATTCGACATTTTGAGCAAATAAAATTGTTTTATACGTTTCAGTAGTTAAAACCGAACTAAGTGTCATAGTTTGAGTTTACTCTAATCCTTATAAATAAACATAAACAATACCGTTGAATTATAACATCGTTTAGGATTAAAACTTAAAAATAATAGGTGATGCCATTTCCTTGACCAGACGGTACATTATTAGAGTTAATTAGGGTAAAACTCAGACTAGTGATAGGGCTATTTACTCCCAACAAAAAATCAACAAAAAGAAAAATGGACGACCTAAAGGTCCAGTTATAGTAAACTTATAGATCCATCGTCAAAATTAGTACACGCATTGCTATATCTAGGCAAAAACTCACGGAAATATAGATCCCGGTCACTGGCATCTGAGAAAACACCTACATAGCATCATGCAACAATGACCCGAATTTAGGTTATGCAATATAATTTATCAATTAATCCTGCTAAACTAGAATTGATAATGTTTAGCAGGAGAAGAACATTAGGTAATTTTAAAAACCCTAAATGTCAGGGCATAGAATTAAAATTAGTGGATTCAGTCAAATTCCTTGGTGACAGGAAACTTGATTGGAAAGGTCATATTAATAACATATACAGGAAAGGCACAATATCAATGATACGATGTAGGAGAATTATCGGTAAAACATGGGGTATCAAACAATGGGTAGCCAAATGGCTATGTACTGCAATTATTCTACCTAGATTCTTTTTCGCAGCTTTAGTGTGGTGGAAAGGTCTAGAAAATAAAGGGGATAGTAATAAATTAAGGTCATTTCAAAGACTAGGTTGTTTGATGGTGATAGGAGCATTTTCAACTACACCCACCCTAGCACTTGAAATCATAACCAATACCACACCTCTTCACATTGAGGTTAAGGTCAGAGCACTAATCAGCTGCTACAGATTAATTAGCGAGGGCAGCTGGAATCATAAGTGCAATAACATAGGTCACTCGAAAATCTCACAACTATTGAGTAAGGTTAACGGTCAATTATTAAGCGTTAGTGATAAAAAGATTAAAACCCCTTCGGGGAAAAAGCACTATCAGGTAGTCACCCCTTGTGATTATGATTATAGTGTGGATGATGACCATCGCAACATAGACTGCTACACAGATGGATCACTTATCAAAGGTAAAGGGAGCGGTGCAGGAATCTACATACCTATATTAGGAATCAGCATCTCCTCCCCTCTTGGCAATAACACCTCCGTTTTTCAGGCGGAAATCTGGGCCATCAATGTGTGTTGTAGAACACTGATGGAAAATAAAATTATGGGAAAAGATATTAAAATCTTTTCTGACAGTCAGGCTAGTCTTAGGGCATTACAAAAAGATTTGTCAACCTGACTGGTGGAGGAAACTACAGATCTTATCAATAGGATCTCTTTCAGGTTTGGGAACAAGGTAACCCTTGTTATACCTGCATGTGAGGTATACCTGCACATAAAGGACACCAGGGCAATGAAAAGGCGGATGGCCTAGCCAAAGAAGGTTCTAATACTGCGTTTGTTGGGCCACAACCGGTATTACCTCACTCTATGAGCACAGTGAAAGAGAGTATCAACAACTGGGGCATGAAACAATTCTTTAGGGAGTGGAATTTATCCCCCGGACACAGGCAATCGAAAGAGCTTGTTAAAGCGATCAAACCAGCTGAATCGAAATGGCTATTCTCTATCTCAAGGAAGGGAATTAGGAGGCTGATAAGTATCCTGACGGGCCACTGCCCACTGAGAAGACACCTCTTCGTAATGGGTATCCTACCAGATCGCTTTTGCCGCTTCTGCGAAATAAAAGAAGAAACGGCAAAGCATTGCTTCGCAGAATGTGATAGGTATGCTAGGTCTAGATTTGAAATCTTTGAAGGAGAGGACATCACCAAATCACTCCCCGAGATAAAATGCTCCAAAAATCTTTGGGTTTTTGAACAAGTCCAAGAGGTTTATGCAGGACACGTGAGCAGACCAAGTCCCGGACCTTTTAGGGATGGGGTACATGTCTACCCAGGCATTTAACCCCTCGGGTCTTGGTCGCCCACCCTGCATAAGGAGGAAGAAACTGCCACACTATTACTATCGAATGCGAATTCACCGCTCAATGGTGACATAACTTTAGATACGAAAAATACCTGGGGAAAAGAATTGAACCAATGAGAGTCAATGATCTACTACTTCTTAATAGGAGGATCGAGTTAAATGAAGAGAACTATCCAACAAGCAAACATAACTTAAGCACCATCATCAACTATACAAAACTGCGATCGCTCAGGACATACAGAGTGAAACTGTCGGGTTCCGCAAGCCATCCAATATCCAGCGCATTATATCCTTCCAATCAAAATCCTCAGACAAATAGTCATAGTCTACTACATCACTGTCCAAAACGACTTCAACATTCCTTTTATCAATGAACTGACCCAATCCCGCTTACGATAGGCTTAAAGTGCCATATCAAGCTTACGATCCATCCTAACATTACTGCTCAAGCCCTTACTTTCCCAGTCCGATACCCGCTACGTCGCGGGCACCTCGCCGCTAATCACTCATATTGAGAGATTACATGAACGTACTAGCGCGAATAGGTACATAAAAATCAAACGGAGCAGTGGTCGAACAACAAGGGTATATTCATTCACTTGTAAGTTATTCAATGAGGAGGAAGAAACTGCCAACCATAACCCTCGTTCGAAACAACAATGGAGACATAACCTAGAGTAACAATAAGAAATAATGGTAGCAATTATAGTCAGTAACCTACTACTTCTGAAATGAAGTCTCGAATCATTGAACTGAACTAGGAAATAGGAAAATTACAACAAGACAAAAGGCTGCAGTGCTTGAGGATTACCAAATCCCCGCTTCCTAGTATCTTTATGATCAAATGTTTGGTATGAATTGTTATTTATGATTCCTTTTGTTGAATGCTTTGACCCTGCATATCCGTAAAAAGGGACGAATGAAAAAAAATAAATCACAGGTGTACTACTGATAACTGCTCATTATCGAAACATACAGTGAGAATTAGCTATTTTTTAAAGCTGAAAAAAAAGTTTAGTTATTTAATATAAATACATTCATTTCCACACATAACCATATTAAGATGACAAAAGGCCGAAACGCCTCTGACAGACCAAAATGGTTGGAAACGACCAACTACAGATTATCCCAGCAGACTGCCAGAGGAAATCTACCTACATAACTAGCCTTCATATGTGACAAAATTTAATCAAAAATGCTGTATTTTGCTCACGACGTGCATCCCCTCGCAAGTGTAGGCTGTCAGCATCTTCAGTGGCAGATACTATATACCCAAAACAATATTACTTGGAAATTAATGATTCTATGCTTCTACTTTCCTGCTATTTGGCACAATTCGATAAGGAGCAGTATCAAGTCGAAGAATGATGACAGGTGGCACCATCTTGGCAAGTTGGAAAAGGCCGTCGGCGAAGATCGGACTGCGAGGTATGGTTTTCTGTCTGGAATTTGTGGAATTGAAACAATCCGTCGTAAATGTTTATTGTTCTTTTGGTTTAAAGGACTAATGTTTATCCCTAATGGAATCTTGATATCTACAAATGGATTTCAACCGGTTGAGGGGTACGAGGCAGCGGTAAAGTTTTAATTGCGATCAACCAAGATGAGCAAAGCTGACATTTCCATATAAATGGATAAACCCATTTCGTTAGTTATCTTTCCGTGCGCATAAACGATACTGCACGACGATAAAAACGGACGTAGTAAATAGAACGAGCCCGTGAAACGAACCCAAATGTTTATAGTTTCGTTTTTCATTACGAAATTTTGAGAACAAACAGAAGTGAAATGGTTCGACAGAGTTTGTGGAATTTCTGTCATTTTGTCATTTTCTGTCTCCGATCATTTTTGATCTGCCTAACCTCGCTGGTTTGGTCTGTCATACGCGTTGCAGCTTCTAGTCATCTTATTTAATGAGATTTCTCTGTGTGGACTTGAACCTGTAATTTTGGTCGTCTCCGGTCATTTTTGGTCTGCCTAACCTCGCTGGTTTGGTCTGTCATACGCGCTGCAGCTTCTAGATTTCTTCTGAGATTGCTCTGTGTGGCCATAACCTGTAATTTTGGTCGTCTCCGATCATTTTTGGTCTTCCTAACCTCGCTGGTTTGGTCCTGTCAAACACGTTTTTGCATTGGTGAACACCAACAACCCACCGAGGATAGGCAGGCCAAATGATCTTAAGACCAAATATATATATTTTTATAATATAATCCTCTGCCCTTTTTCGCTTTTTGTATGATGCATGATATTCCACAGTGCCCTACCTAATAACCTAATTGAATAGTCTCACAGGTTAGAAATTGCTGATTGAATAATTATGTAAAACCCACATCTTTCTCCTGTTCGATGTACTCCTATACTATGTCATTCACAGTTCAATGTAAACTGTAAAGTGCAGATGTCTAGATCCATACTGATACCTAATTATCTTGGTCACATCACTGAAATTAAATTAAACATTTAACGAGTCAAGACAAGGAGCACCAAAGGAGTTCAGAGATGAGCATGGTGCAACAATCGTTTTAGTACTTGTTGGCTGGTGAAGTTACCAATTTAGTTTTTACGGCACTTTAGCCACTGTTTATTTGGAATCCACCATGTGGTTTAATATTACAGACATTGGTTAAGATTTAAACATAGGTTATTGGAAAAATTGCATCCATTGTTACACATTGCTGGGGGACAAGGACACAAAGGAATTTTGAGGAATTTCTATACATGCAAAGCACTCAGCAAATGATGTGTGACGAAACACCGTGGTCCGCCAATAAAAATGAGTCGCTTTTTTTGTAGTCAGGTTTGATTGTTTTTCCAGCAGTCTTTTAAAAGTGTTCTGTTAGTTCTTGCCTTGGTTGCAGTGGTTATATCACATTATTTTTTGTTTTTTAATTAATTAATTTTTTGGTTTTATGTTGCCACATTTATTCTTCAAAGGGTGAAAGGGACATGTTCAAATTTTTGTATGTTTATTGTTATTTTCCACCATGAGTGAAAATAAGTTTTTTTGTAAATTAATGTATTATTATGAAAATGGCATGTTTCAAACCCTCTGTTTGAAGTTTAAAGTTTTTTTCTAGTTTCCATATGGCAAAATGTATTCAAAACTTGTTTGTCACTTTTTCACCGAGGGCATGTGAGAATAAAAAAACCGCCTCCCACTGGAAAACTTATTTGTCAAAAATACCCCAATTTCCTCGGCCCTTTTATCAGACCCTTTGTTATTCGCAAACTCTTTCAACCCTTGGGGAAAAAACTCATATCGGGTAATTCATTTGTAATCCCATTGTGCCCTTTGCCAAGCTGTAGCATTGGGGTGAAACAATCGTTTTGTGCTATTTTGCATAATTTATAATGGAATATTGTTTAAAATATTTACACTAATTAGGCCTAAAATAATTACATGAATATTTAACTGCTAACGTTTTAACTAATATTCATTAAAATGTTATTTTTTGGATTTTCAACGGTGCCTCTTTTTAAACTAGAAACTCCTTGGATATAGAAAAACATCTTTATGAATACAAAAGCCAAATGCAATGAATCAATTGATTAACCTGACATTGACAAATAACTGGGATTTTCCTAAGTGATTTGTAGGAGTGATATCTGTCAGGGCGAGCGTTTTCAGGAAAGCCATCATTTAGATAAAATCCGCCGAAAAATGTATAGGGGGTTGCATGGCAGGATTGTTAAAAAAAAAACTCACAAGGCAATGTTTTAGTTACTTTTATTCATTTATTCATAAGCAAATCATATTACAATATGAAATCACAGGCTGAATGTTTTGCAAATAGTCAATAATAACCCTTGATAATTGTCCAACAACTCATATCATCTTCTTTAAATTAAAAAAAAAAAAAAAAAAAATTTAAAAATGATTTTTTTAAAGAAACGAAGGAAAATTCGTCAATACCTAACCTTGCAAAACGTAGTTACACTTTTATCTTTTTTTTATATTCCCTTGCTAAAGTTAAATTTAAATAAAACTTACACAAAGGGTTTGTGTACATCTCACTACATCAAAAATCATAAAATATACACAAAAAAATGTTTATTTATCAAATTTCAAATTAGATATACGATTTTAAGTACTTTTCAATAGGAGTGATTTTATTTTCTGTCTTAATAGGTCTCGATGTGAAGGGCATTTAGTTTCTAACAACTGACTTGTTAACTTTTCTTGAGAAAAAATATTAAATTTAACATTAAACATAAGATATTTGTAAAACAGAAATAGGTAGCCACCCAAGAAACTGTCCAAAAAAGCAAGTCAAAATAGGAGAACTTTTCATTTTTAGCAATTTTCCATTAATGAGCTGTTACATAAACATGAAGAATTATGACTGTTACATCTTTCAACAAGACAATAGTTTAAAACATGCAATAAAACTTTAAAAAAAAACTCAATATTATGCCAAGACTTTGACTAAATACGTTTAAGTTTTTTCTTGGGGTATAAACAGTATGAAAAAAATTTAAAAACTTTATTATGTCAGACTAATTATTTTAGATGAATAATTGATTTCGTTGACACTGAATTCATTTTTCATAATTAATTGTCAAATTTTTAAAAGTACTTGTTTATTAGAATTTTCACTGTTTTTTATTACATAAAAAATTAGGCCAGCTTTGAAGAATCAATGATTGATACTTTCAAAACAGCAATTTAAAACGTAATACTTGTTGCTACATGAAACAGAACACTAAGAAAATTTGAAGAAAATCAAATTAAAAACAGATGGAATGAAAAAGAAATTTGTTTTTTACCTTTAGAAATAGGTTAAATAGTTATTAATAATTTGCTTTAAATATACACAAAATATCCTGTAAACTATGAGGCTGCCAATAAAAACAATAGATATACAAATGTAAAAGGTAAATAAAATTCATTATTTTCAGATTCAGACATACTTTTATATCGATTCACTTCCAGGTTGTTTCTGAAAAATGATCGATAACCATTTTAAAAGCTAAGAGCCTTAAAATTAATAAACTTTAATATAAAAACTTGCCTTCGTTCGGGTGTGCACCGAGACTTAATCGATCCAAACTTTTCAAAGATACAAGGAAGACTACCCTACTTACTTTTCTTTATCTGCTCACCACTATATGAAAATCCGAACAAATTTATTTGAGACTTTATAAATTTTTAAATATTTATTTTCATATACAAGAGATTAGTCTAATTTTGTTGATATTTAAGCTTATATGAATGTTTTTTTTTTTTAAACTATATATTTTAAAAAAGAGATTACATGAAAATCTCACAACCGTAAATGCATACTGTAACTTTAAAAATCATCACATGCAGAATGAATAATGCTGCCTTGAACAATCTACTTATAATATACAACTCAGTAAAGCTTCGAAACTGATAAAAAATTAAATAAAAGCTGACCGAACAATAGATTACAACTAAAAGGAAAAAAAAATAAAACCGAAATGCAGTCGATTAAATAAAACGATATATACAAAGTTTGAAGGGAACTAAGGTAGAGGACTCAGTGGAGACATGTGGTGCTGCGATGGGTGAAGGTTCAAGTGTTGTATATGGCAGGCCCTACACATTAGGTGGCCGTCAAGAGGGTAGCACCTTTTGTCCGGCTCGTCAGTCAACTGCATTCCGCACTCCTGAAAAACAAGGCATTAATTCCACAAACCGATCCAAAAAAACAGAAAATATTGTGGATTTTGGGTTTTCTGCTGTGTATCCACAATCAGGTCATTTCAGCCTCATCAAAGTCATGCAAGTAATAATCACACGGCATTTTCTATTCAACTAATGTTAAACTGATCGACACTGGGTCTGTTTTCTCGCTCACATTTATCAGTTTAAAATTTGTTCACCAACTTGCAGAATATCCGCCGCCACCAATATACCCACCTAAGTAAGAGTCAACAGAGCCCTTAATATTCTGCCACTGACTGTATTCATACCATTCTGTCATGCTAATAAATACGTTTACACTCACAAGACACATAAACATTGACTAAAATGCATAATAGGTAAAAACAACACAGGGTGCTACTAAAACTTGCTGCTATGAAAATTCACATTGGTTGACACTCTCTGTATTGACCCATTCATTAAGTGAAACAACTTTTGGCTAGATACACCGCTGCTCTACCACTTGAGCTATTGCGACTTCGATCCACTTGGATACCAACTTCCCATCTCAACACCACCTTTTGAATTTTCCCTCCTTTTTGCCATTTTTCAAATGTCGTGTAATCTATTTGATTCTCGGCGACAACTGAAATGGCCACGGAGAGCTTAAGTGAAGTATACTTCATTTTAACTATATCTTTTTATCTCAACTAAAAACCTTAATTAATTGAAAGATATTAATTGGTCAAGCGGACCACGAAAACTAGTGAATTGAATAAGTTAAAATGAAGTATATCTTCACTAAAGCTCTCCGTGGCCATTTCACTTGTCACCGAGAATCAAGTAGTTTACGGGGCCGCGGTAGTCGAGTGGTTAAGACATCAGACTCTCGGCTAGTAGATCCCGCGGTCGTGGGTTCGATCCCCACCATCGCCTCTGGACTTTTTCTGATGCCTAAGGGGACCGGTGGCCGCAATTGAAAGAAATTGACACGACACTCATCAATGGAAGGAGTTGGATCAGATCTCAGCGACCCTGAATTTGGTCCCAACCCCCTTCTAAAATGAGTTTCTTCGATGGAAAAAGAACACCGGCACACTGGGGGCTAATTCACACTCGAGTTGCGAACCCCCCAAAAATGGAGCCAGGGATAAAGTACAATAAGCTGTACAGCTGCAGTGCTCAGGAGGGAACTCCTCCAGTTCCTGGTATCCATTGGAAAAAAAAAAAATAGATTACACGACATTTGAAAATTGGCAAAAAGGAGGGAAAATTCAAAAGGTGGGGATGAGATGGGAAGTTAATGCCTGAGAGGATCGAAGTCGTGATAGCTCAGGCGGTAGAGTAGCGGCGTATCTAGCCGAAGGTCGTGGGTTCAAATCCTGCTCGTGATGCTGACTTTTTTTATCTCAACTAAAAACCTTAATTAATTGAAAGATATTAATTGGTCATGCGAAACATGAAAACTAGTGAACTGAATAATTATATTGACCAATTCATTATTTCATAACAGAGGAAAAACTTTCATACATCAAGACATAATGTCCACCTTTTAGGATTGATGAGGGATCATACAATTTTACAAGTTTTTTTTTTCATATTATTCTCAATTAAAAAGCCATTGGCAATGCCAGGATTCAAATCCAGAACTGCTAATGTGACAATTTTGAGTTAGACGCCCTAATCACTCGGCATCCATTTTTTGCAGCATCAATTTTTTTTGTTTACAATAAGAAGTGCTAATTGATCCTATCATGCAATTTTCACAATGGTGCACTGACAGTTCATAAATGTTTATATACGTAAACTCAACACGACACGCAAGAATGGCACAATTACACAGAAGACAAACACTTTGAGCCCTGAAGATGATCTCAATAAAGATCGAAACGTTAGCACGATAAAGAAAATGTTTTTCTGAAACCTACATCACACCAGACCATATTTCATGATTTCTGAATAATTATATACATAAAGTTTAAGTTGAAAGCTTTTTCTGAAATTTATTCCGCCACTGTGTAATTAGGATTCACATGAGAATGTCTAATATTTGCTTAAAATGAACTGTGCTAAATTTATGTTAATAGACATCAGGGATAAGACCAAATTAAAAAGAAAACAGTGAAGTCCCACTAATCTGAACCAATTTGGACCAAGTCCTATTCACATAAGGAAAATAATTCAACAATGTAAAAACAAGCAGTAGACCTATTTGTCTGGTTTATTAAAATAATGAATGTACAGATTCCCTACATTAGGTGATACTCACATGATGTTTTAAAATAAGCTTGCAGTTGAGAAAAAGCTGGAAAGGATGAAAGTATATTTCAGTCATTTCTGATCATTTCAGTCTGCCTGTTTTAATCTGGCAGATAATATTCAAGCAAAAAATTATTTATATTGACTTTTATTTTTAAAAGTTTTTTTTTATTTTTATTTATCGACAAAATTATTATTAAAAACTGAAGATGGCAAGAAGCCAAAATATATCTGACTGAATAAAGCAGTGAGAATAGGCAGACCAACATGATCAGAAACCACCAAACTGCAAGTTACTATGGCGAGTAGATGGAATTGCTAGGCCAAAATAACCAATGAATACCACCAGTTTAATTGGAAAATGCAAAAAAACGTGTATTTTGCAATCGAAAAGTGTTCAGTAAGACAATCATATACCTCTTGCATTCACACTTATAAATACATTCACTCTCAACACAAACTATTATTACTGTATACAATTGGACAACCTGTTTCCTTCAAGAATCGGAACAGGGGACCCAAATACTTCTACTTGTCTTGCTCAAACACAATTCTCAAATCTGGTAGGATTCCTGCGCAGGAATTACACTCTTCAAATTAAGTGGGACACATCATGCAACCTTTCTCAGCATACCGAAAACATACATGGGCTTTGGCCCAAAATTAAGTGCTCGTGTATGAACCTCACGTGGCCTATTCTTAATCGGGTAAGGATGATCCTTCTTCTACGATCAGATACTTCGAGAGCCACCCATCAACAGTAGTCTTGATACGTGAGATCTTCTCTGTTGATCCAGCCCATTGACACTTTCTTTTAGTTTTTTTTCTTTTAATCATATTGTTAAGCTTGCTAATAACATTTTTAGCATCAGGGGGCCAGATCGCAGTGGTTAAGTCCGGAGGTTGAGAGTCCCGGCCTTAGCCGCTTCGTCTGCCTTTTCATTATCCTCCAGACCTATGTGTCCATGCACCCAGACAAGTTGCCAACGTTTTGCCGAGATGCCCCAGTTGGTGATATCTCTCCAAAAAAAGCACAATGAGGAGGTCAATAGAAAACCTGTCACGAACCACGTCTCACTGAGGGAGTCGGTTCAGACTAGGTAGGCAGAGCCACCATCACCTCGAATCACCTCAATTGCGTGCCATATCGCATACTTTGCTGCCAAATAAACACTACAGTATGGCAAGAGCAACCATGAAGTGGTCGCACCCTCTCAATACAAGGCACATGCCTCACCCTCACCTTCATCAGTCTTAAATTCATCTGTAAGGATGAACCAAAAACCAGTACACCTCAATCTAAGCTCCAAACACTTGCTCAATAAAGGGTTTGGCAGAGTAGACAACTTTGCTAGCACGACACGATCTTCCGCTAAGGCATTTTATCTCACATATAGTTCCACGGGTGGTTGGCCCCCTATAACCTGCAGGGCCTCAGTGGACACCATGCTATAAGACGCGTTGGGCCCATTCAAGTAGAGTCCCCAATTCGCGCTGAGTAGAAGACTATCTAGTCTTATACAAGATGCCCCTTGTGGCTTTGCTCAGCACTCTCATAACTGCAATGCACACCGATATCTTGTTTTTGCGTTCATGGGACTGAACTCATCTAGACTCCAAGGGATCTGACAGTCCTGATTGTTTTAGTGGCCATCTCATATTCAGCATACCCTTTGGGAGCATCAGCTCAGTCTTATCAGGAGCTATGTTATGCTTTACCCTACTGCACCAGCCGCCCAATAGTTCAACAGCTCCATTTCTTTTCCTTCTATCTCTGCTTTTATTCTAGCTGGAATAATTACTGCCATATCCTCTATGCCAGAATCTCGAGCATGGCATCGCTTAGTTCTGTCAGTGCACCATCAACTATTGCTGCCCAAAGGTATAGCCCCAGAACTATTCCTTGAGGGCTTCCCATCATTACATCTCTACAGTAATCTATTCCATACTCTGATAAGTTGGCCATTCATCCAACCAGATATCTGGCCAAAAGCTTGCATCAACTGCATGTTACCAGAGGGTGGACCTGGGCTAGGTTAGGTAGAGTCAGGGTTTGGGTTAGAGTTAGGTTATGAAGGGTCAAGGTTTGGGTTAGATGAACCCGCTAGGGTTCAGGGTAAGAATTAGATTAGGTTATGCAAGGTCAGAGTTTTGGTTAGAGTTAGGTTAAGCAGGGTAAAGGTAAGGATTATGTTAGGCTAGGTAGAGTCAGGGTTTGGGTTAGAGTTAGGTTATGAAGGGTCAAGGTTTGGGTTAGATTTGGTTATGCGGGTTCAGGGTAAGGGTTGGGTTAGGCAGGGTAAGGATTAGGATTAGGATTAGGTTAGGTAAGATTAGGTAGGGTAAGAGTTAAAACAAGGTTAGGTAGGGTCAAGGTTGGGTTACGTAAGATTAGGGACATGTTACGCTACGATAGTAGACTACATATACTGGCATATTTTCACATAATTTTGTGTGAAAAAATTGTGACTGGAAAGCGAGTCCCTATATTTGTAGAAAAAAGAGTGTTTTTAGTTAGAGGTACTTTATTATACCGCAATAAAAAATCTTTAGTAATCTTAGTCCAATATGCTAGCCATGTCTAGAATCTATGTTAGCTCATTATTCTTCCAACATCTTTGTAACATACATTGTTTATTATGATTCAAGGAAAAAAATTAGTGTACTCCACTTATGTAGAAATGTTACAGATAAATGCGAATAAATCATAAAACTTATTCAGAGGTCAATGAACAACAGGCTTAAAAAACAGGCAAAAATATAGCAAATATTTTCAAGAAATCACAATCTAAAGATATTGAGCAAAGAAGAAAACTGAAAACTGTACAGAGATAATCTACAATAGTGCATTGCTAACATATGTGCAAATGTTATTAATAAGCAATAATTAATTACCTCGCATATATAACAATCCACATGAAAATCTTTATCCATTGAAACTACTCTGACAGTCTCCTCGGTACCCTGAAATAAATTAAACAAATGGTGCAAAAGTTCTACTTTCACTTACTTACTCAATTTTAAAATATTCAAATTCAATAAATAAAAAACACTAATTAACAATTTTTTTACACTGGTATTCCTACAATTATTTAATTGAATTGAACAACTATGAAACTACAATTGACTTGTGTTTTGGATTAAAATGAGGATTGTCTAAAAGTTAATTAAGGCATAATGTACCTCAACTGGAGTGATTCCTTTACCACAGGCAGCACACTTGGGAGCAAACATTCTGCAAACAAAATAACCACCCCCTCATGTTAGTCAATACTATTCAATTTTGAACATTTATTTGTATTTTTTTAATATTATCTACTACCAAACCAATTGAAAATTAAAGAAAGTACGACGTGAACACCACCATTATTATTAACATGTAATGAAATTTATTGAATGTAAAACAGCAACAAGCAAAAGAAGGTTAAATGGCTTCTCGAATTAAGCGATTTTCTAAATACTAGCCATATTTCAAATTTTTCTTTAAACATTTTACATTGGCCTACCAGTAAAATCAAAAAATGTTACAAAGGATTCCTTTTACAGCAGCAAAATAATAGTGATATTGAAAAAAAGAATCTGAAGTTCATTATTTCATACACTCACAAAGACAAAAACCAGACACTCGTATTTTTTGTTGTTTATTTTGAACTATACGTATTTTTATTGTTATATTTACAAAATACTTACTTTAATATAAACCAAATTAAATGAGATCATAAATTCCAGTTTTAATAAAAACTATTTTATTATTATGGTTTGAAAAAAAAAAAAATCAACCAAACACCATGAAATCATTTAGTGATATATTAAAATTTAACTACTTTTTTTTTTTTCAGGGTTCACAACAGCAGAGGTGATAGCAACCCTCGGGGTGCCAGTGTTTTTGAAAAAAGCCCATTTGTAAGTATGTCGGGTTCGAATGCGGGGCCGCTGGATCCGAACCCGGGACCTTTACCTTACAGCGATGAGCACCATGTCAATACCTAAACCATTGCGGCCACTGATGCCCCCTACTTTTGATCGTAATAATGTCTATTACCTCGCATAGGGCCTTAATTGTCCTAGACATCAAGCAAATAACTGCTCCGTCCTGATTTCATCCTGTGAAATAGAATCCCATTCTTTAACAACAGCAGTTTGTTCAATGCTTGTTGGAGGTAACCAACCTCTTCATCATATGTAATTAATTTAAGAGGAAAGTGCTGGCCAATTCGTCGTTGTAATCCTTAGATCCTTCAAGTAATGGGTCACAGACTCGAATTACATGCAGGTGAGCATTATCATGCATTACACGAATCTGTCCCCAATAAATGGAGCGTATTGGACCACAGCTTTCAGAAGAACTTCCTCAATGTATCTTATTGCAGTCAAAGATCCATTCTGTATGGTAATCAACCAGTACAGGAATGGACATTGATTTGTCCCCATACCATAAATGACCGACTTTGAAAAGGCTGTGGCTTACATAATGGCAAAGCATTGACCATGTCTTCTTCACACATGGCCCCGGTCATCTGTATACCACAAACCAAACTTGCACTCATCGATGAAGAGAACCCCCCCTCAATTGTTCAAGTGTTAAACGAGATGCCAATTTGCTAGTCTCTTTTCTACTTTATGTCTTTCCAGTAGCAGAGAATCAGAAATGGAACGTCTAGGTTATTCTTACAAAGACTTCTGGTGACTGTTTTAGAGCACACCCTTATATTATGCACCGTTTGGAGTTACCTATCAAGGAAACCATGAAATGACAGGTCCGTAGTACGGCAAGAGCAATAAAATAATCATCTCTAGCCATTGTACATCACGGTTGCCCAATACTTGCCCTTCAATCAAGACTTCAGATAGCTCCAAACCGCTGTAGACCATCGTTGATCAGAGTACGGCACACCAACAACTTGTGTAGATACGCTACGTCCATCGTTGGCCAATGATCTGCTCAGGCAACATCATTTAAAACCATGCTTTTAAGAAAAAATGCTTTTTTACTTTAATCTATTGTTTCAACAAAGTAAACAATTTAAAAAAAACCCAATTAACTCACTTGACAAGCAGGCTCTGGAAAGGATAAAATTGTACCGATTTTCTTTATTTTTAATCTAAAGAGTGTAAAAGTAATACTATGAAGAATTCACTAATTTCATGGTCCGCTTGACCAATTAATCCATTTCAATTAATTAAGGTTTTTAGTTGAGATAAAAAAGTCAGTGTCACGAGCGGGATTCGAACCACGATCTTTGGCTAGATACGCCACTGCTCTACCACTTGAGCTATCGTGACATAGCTATCTCAACTAAAAACCTTAATTAATTGTATGATATTAATTGGTCAAGCTGACCATGAAACTAGTGAATTTAATAAGTTTAAATGAAGTATACCTTCACTAAAGCTCTCCGTGGCCATTTTATTTGTCACTTAGAATCAAATAGATTACACGACATTTGAAAAATGGCAAAAAGGAGGGAAAATTCAAAAGGTCGGATTGAGATGGGAAGTTAGTGCCCGAGTGGATCGAAGTCACGATAGCTCAAGGGGTAGAGCAGCGACGTATCTAGCCAAAGGTCGTGGGTTCGAATCCCGCTCGTGACATTCACTTTTTTATCTCAACTAAAAACCTTAATTAATTGAACTATGAAGAATAAACAAGTTATTAATATTGTTTTTGTTTTAAGTCAACTATTAATCTTTATAACTAATTATTATGGAAAATAAACAAATAAATACTTTTTCTTTCTTTGAGTATATGTAGCCATCAAATTTTATTAGTCACATGCAGGGGTAATAATTTTGTGAATGAAATTGCAATAGAACATTATTTTAAAGTGTAATCATTTCAGTTTTAGAGCTAGACTATCAATGTTTTATTAGCACAACTTGACATTGACATAAATGAAGTTATAAAAATAGTCAGGTGTGTTTTTTCTGTGTGTACAGTCGCCCACAATGAGAAGATTATTTTGTAAATTAAAACATTAACCAAAATTTTCTTTTTCCATGAAACATTGTAATAGTACAATACGGAACATTAACACAGACTTACTTTTCATCCTCAGTTATCAAGCGTCATTTAGATTTCTTTTTAAGAGGGAATCACATATTCTATCCAAACAAATTATTGTCAATCAACATGTAAGGAACCAACAATTGCTTGTTGTATTTTAAAAAAATCAGTGAGAATATATCTAAAGTGGTGTAGTACGCCATAAGTGTTTGTAAACACTTTGAGCGAGTACAAATACTTTAATTGATTCTAAAATTTCTATCATTGTATAAATTCATTTTTTCACATCCTTCATGTATTTGTATAATTTAAACAATGTTTATAAATCCCAGACCCTGAAGATGGTCTCAATAAAGATTGAAACGTTGGCACATTAAAGAAAATGTTTTTCTAAAACCTACATCACTCCAGACCGCATCAACAATCTCTAAATAATCTTATGGTTTTATCTCAATCCATTATTCAAAAGTTATGATTTTTTTAGTGTAATCTAAGAAAAACACATTTCTTTACATAAAACCAGTATTTTCTCCTCTCTAATGTACTTTTCCCAACTTTTAACACTTTTTTTAGAATTAGCACCAAATTTACTTTTAAATTAGACCAATTTTGTTCTAAAAATTGCCAGCCTACTTACAAAATAACTACACAAACATCATGAAATTTGCAAAATGGTAATTTTGGATCAACTGCTTTAAAATGTAGCTCCCTCACATTCACTTTTTTAAAGTAAACCAGTTAAAAACTTCAGATCTTGGGCGTGCGTTTAATTCCCAGGATACGTCCCAGACCACGTTTTCCCAACTTCTAACTGAAATCGTTGATCAAAAAAATCAAAATAATCGAATAGGGGTTTAGAATACTGTTGGAAAGCTCATAAAATGTTGAAATTGTACATAATACATAAAAATTATAAATCAATTTAAATCAGTACTGTGTGGTGGTTAGTGATGGTTAATCGATAATTATTCAGAAATCATGAGATGCGGTCTGGTATGATGCAGGTTTCAGAAAATAATTTTCTTTATCGTGCCAACATTTCGATCTTTATTGAGATCATCTTCAGGGCTCAAAGTGTTTTGTCTTCTGTGTAATTGTGCCATTCTTGCGTGTCGTGTTGAGAGTGTCCTGATACGACGGGGGCAACATATTAAGTGTTGCCGGATGTTTTGTGTCATTGAGAGTGGGTTATTTGTGACAAAAGCTTGAATTTGGTCTTCGTCAAAGGTCGAAAGACGGCCAAAGCACTTTCTGTCTTCCAAATGAAAATTTCTACTTTTTTTTTATTTATTTTATTTATTGCTATCTGTACATTGAGCAAGTTGTATAGTTACATACAAATCTGACAGATCTGTCAGACCAAGAACAGCGGAGGGAGAAACCAGCCAGTGCTGGAACTCACTTTAATTTAATTCAATAAAAGGTCAATAGGCGATCGTCATTTTAAACGGCATGGAGGATTGTAAGGGTGAGACGTTGAGGGAAGAGTCAAGGCTAATCACCTCCAGTGAGGTGGAGAGATAGTTAGAGTGGAAATTGTTCGGATAAAATCTTTCGCGAAAAGGATTTTAAGATCTTTATGGATCGTTTGATTGGTGAAGTAGAATGGAGCTGTTCAGTTCAACTCTAATCCCTACATAATGACTTAATGAACTTTGCTTCAAAGTAAACAAGGGATAAAAAAGAAAAACACTATGGACTTATTTGACATTTCAATATATAACTTTGGTGGTTGCAATGGACAGGGTTGGTGATTTTGTGGTATATTACAATTAATTAAGGTTTTTAGTTGAGATAAAAAAGTTAATGGCACGAGCGGGATTTGAACCCACGACCTTCAACTCAAACTCAAAAGGTGGGGTTGAGATAGGAAGTTGGTGTCCGAGTGGATCGAGGTCACGATAGCTCAAGTGGTAGAGCAGCGGCGTATCTAGCTGAAGATCGTGGGTTCGAATCCCGCTCGTGCCACTGACTTTTTTATCTCAACTAAAAACCTTAATTAACTGTAATATATTAATTGGTCAAGCGGACCACAAAATTAGTGAATTTGTGGTATATTGTGGCAAACATTTGATTCCAACAAAAACATAACTTTTCAATAAAATTGTGTGTTATATTGGTTAGATTGATTGTTAGAATGTTTAGATGGAATCATCATTTCTGTGATTTAAATGAACCATAAAATAACATAAAATTATCATAATTTCTTATATTATTGTATTACAGAAATTTTTAAGCTTCATGCATTTTACCTACTTTTCCGCAACCACGTGCTATTAATTTTGTAAGTCTCAGTTGTGCTTTATTCGATTATAATCAATGCAAATTTAACAGACAGTTGTAAAAAGTCAAATTATATTTTCACCTGTGGTAATCGTTTACGCAATATATTTTATTGTCGACGTCTACTGTGAACGGCACCCCATCAAGGCATTCGTTACACATACAACATCTAAAACAGCCGGGATGATAAGATTTTCCCATCGCTTGTAATATCTGGAAAAAAAGTTTTAAAAATATATATTTTTTTCAAAGGAAATATAAAATATTACAGAATGGGAAAGGAACTTGCCATTTCCATAATTAGATGTCCACATATTGCGCACTTTTCTGCAGTTTGCTGAAAGCCAGAATACTGGGGGGGAGGGAGAAACAACAGTCAAAATAAGTTCAAATATCGTAATAATGAATATTTTAATTGGCATGGTTGAAAGGATTTCAATAGCCATTACGGTTAACAAACTCACAAGGTAATCTTCTTCACAATAGACTCTCCCATGGACGTTGTAGAACGCTTTCCCTCTCAGGGCTCGGCCGCAGGAACAACAAATAAAACAGTTCGTGTGGTACAGGTTTCCCATCGCCTGGCATGCCTGTCCAGCACCAGTCACCTTTTCTCCACATGTATGGCAAATACCTAAGAAAAAAGGAAAAAATTAATGATACGGCTATAAAAATTGAAAAATATCATTTATTTATTTATTTTTTGTTGATTATTTCCTGATTATTTCATTTCACCTTTGTCAATCTGTCTTTGACGCAGACAACAACACGTTGAAAAAATAAAAATAGATGGTGAGTTAATGAGACAAGAAAACTGAACTGTTTTAAAATAGGTAATAGGTACATTTTTTTTCTTGGTGGTTACATTGACATGCATGGAATAAAAAAATAAAAATTAAAAAAAAAATTCCTCTCAATTATTATTTCAAAAGTTAAGTTAGTTATATAATATAAAAGGCCCAGTGGTTTTAGTTCATTTTTTCCTCAGAATTTTTTTTTCTTACACTCTCTACCTCTTTATTCCTTCTTCCCCAATTGATACCGCAAGTAGTACATACGCTTATGGTTTATATAGTTCCATGTACTGTGTGTTGTGTGTATTATATATATAATAACATTGTATAGGTGCGACAGATTTTTTCAGTCCCTTCCCCCTCTTGTTTTCACTTGAAAAAAATTCTTTCTCTTTATGGGTTGTCGACACTTGATTTTTTATCATGGAAGGGGCGGGGAAACAGAGTCATAACAATAGATAATAATATAATTAAAATATATACAATTAATTAAGGTTTTCAGTTAAAAGAGATAAAAAAGTCAATGGGGGGATTCGAACCCACGATCTTCAGCTTGATACGCCGCTACTCTACCACTTGAGCTTTTTTTATCTCAACTGAAAACCTTAATTAATTGTAAGATATTAATTGGTAAAGCGGATCACGAAAGTAATGAATTAAAATATATAGTTTTATTACTGACCATGAAGTTATAGTCGTTAGATGGTTTATAGTTTTTTTGTCTTCTTTTTTTAGTTCAGCTTTTACTCTTTTTTTTTTTTTTAATTTTATATATTTGTTAATTAATCGAATTAAATTAGTTGAATAATAGTTGTTGAATTATATGTGTAAGCAATCAAGTGGGTGCAGGGTTGACGGGGGTCAATCGTGGGCGGCTGGATGTGCAAAGGCAGTTTTAAGAAGAAATTTTAATGTAACGATGTGCCTTAAATAATATCAAATTAAAGAACGATTTTTAATGAAGCCAGGTCCGGTCGTGGTGTCAAATCCGATTTTCGGCGACTCCATAAAACGCATATTCGCCCCTCACAAACCTTCGCCTCACAGTCAAAACGGGTCTTTTTTTACAATCCCCCCCCCTTTGTACCACTTTTCATTTTTTAATGTTGTAATATGGTTAATCAATGTTCTTATTTATATAGGACAATTAGGTGTTTACGGCACATAATACCAAAAGAAAAATGCAACAGTTCATAAAGAAAAAGTGTCTTGACCAAACTATAAATTAAAAAATATTTTCTTTCTCATAGTTCAAAATCCATAATTTTAGCAAGATACTAAGTCAGGCAAAGGCAGTTTGTAAAATTTTCACTGCGTTGAATGAAATAAGTGGGTACTCAACCCGAAAGTGGTTCGAAAAGTTTACTTCGGGGAATGAAGGAATTGAAGATGAACCTGGCAGACTTTCTGGTTTGAATGACGATGGATTGAAGGACGTATTGGAACTCGATTTGTGTTAAACATGTCAGGATCTTACTAAAGTGTTCAACGTAAACGACGAAACCATTCGCTCTAGCTTACATCAATTTGTAAATAAGAGGAAGCTGAGCAAATGGGTTCCTCATAAAATGACCGACGGTAACAAGCTTGGGCGTCTAAACATTTGTCTTTTGTTGCTTTAATGGCATAAAGTAGACTTTTTTTACCAGATTGTCACATATGATGAAAAATTGATTTTGTACAGCAACACCAGAAAGTCGTACCATTGGCTGTCACCAAATGACCTTTATCCCGTTGACACATAACCGAATATTCACCAACAAAAGGTGATGCTTTGGGTATTTTTTTATGGAAGAGATGGTTAAGGTGTACCAATCTCTGGACTTAAACATCACAATTTTAACGGTATTAAAACAACGGCAACAAATACCAGCCCCAAGACACTAAAACTGCAATTTTAAAAAAATGATTAAAAGCAAGTGGCACTGAAGTGGGCTGGATTGGCAGAGCTCTTAGGGTTAGTACATACTGGGATTCTTTGAGTCGACCCTTTGACTCTCCGGAGGGGCTCCGAGCTGCCCCGACTCATTGTTGCAATGAATCTGGTGTGTTCGAGCTAAAATTTTCGGACTCTTTTGAATCCCATCCGATGTGGGATTCTCTGACTCAATGTTGTGCAACATTTGCCAGTGCGGACGTGAATCAGAACAAGCGCTCTGCTTCATTTGTTTAGTTGACATTGTAGTAAGTGTTTTCTTGAAGATTTTGACAGTGTCTTGTATAAAGGTATGTTGTGGAGTACCAAGTTGACATTACAGTTTATCGAAGACATGCATTCCCGTCGGTGTTTGTGGGATGTATCATTCACGGAATACAGAAATCGGGAATTGAAAAGCTAAACATTGAATGGTTTAGCCCAAAAATTCACTGTTTCCGTGGCTGACATTGAAAAAAAATACAGAGTCCGTTTGTTTTGAAATCCTGAAGGTGTACATGAGGCTTGTATAGGAACCGGAGAGTGGCAGCTAATCTGTTGACCGGAGAGATAGATTCCCGACAGTTGGTATCTTTCTTGGAAATTTGACCGCCAACTTTCATTAAAACGGTTTCAAAATTGGTCGGGGACATCCTCAAAAAATTTCTGAACCCTGCGCCATCATTTAATCTCAATGTGTCCAAAAGATTTTTCCCGCGCTGATTCCTGCCGTGAAATATTTGTCGAACCTACCATCTTTTGGGCATTTTTTAATGCACCTCCGATTGGATTCACTACGTACAATGCAAAAAAGAGCAAGGGAAATTCCTGAGAGAGCTAGTTCCTCCTTCATTTTCAAAGGCACTGATGAATGTGAACTGAATTTTGGTCTGGACAAGTTTCTTTGTCGTGGAGCAGAGTCGGGGCTGCCCCGCAACATGAATCTATTCAAAGAATCTCAGTGCGTACTAGGCTTTAAGAATCAAGAGAGAACAAATGATCGGACAAGATTAAGTTCCGACCCCAGAATACCAACACCCAAGGTGGGTGATTCTCGGAACTTGATCTTGTCCGATCATTTGTTCTCCAAGTGGTACCGACAGTTTGGTCATTGCAGCCCCCAATGCAATCATTTCCTAAATTCATTCACTCTCTAATTCACTCTTAAATAAATTCTTAGCTATTTACATCCACACATTCATGCCAGTAAATCACTCAATACATGCCTGGGTCACTAAACTATCAATATTGTATACAACTTATTAAATTCACCAGTTTCGTGATCCGCTTGACGAATTAATATCTTTCAATTAATTAAGGTTTTTAGTTGAGGTCAAAAGGCAGTGACGTGAGCGGGATTCGAACCCACGATCTTCGGCTAGATACGCCGCTGCTCTACCACTTGAGCTATCGTGAATGAAAGTATTGGACAAGACAATTGAAAAATGTCAAAAAGGAGGGAAAATTCAAAAGCTAGGGTTGAGATGGGAGGTTGGTGTCCTAGTGGATCGAAGTCACGATAGCTCATGTGGTAGAATAGCGGCGTATCTAGCTGAAGGTCATGGGTTCGAATCTTGCTCGTGACATTGACTTTTTTATCTCAACTAAAAATCTTAATTAATTGAATTATATACAACTAGCTTTACAACCTGGCTTGGCCAGGGGATAATAAAAAGTGTCATTTCTCTTTTTTGTAAATCCTGAAGCCCATTGTTATATGCACAATTTATAGTTTCTAAACCCCCCAGTGCGAATAAAAAAGTGTGAAAGGTTCATTGAAATCAGTTCAGTAGTTTTCCTTTTTATGATTAACACACATACAAAAAATTTAAAAAAAAATTTGGAGAACTCCAAGAATCGGAGCAGGGGACCCAGATACTCGCTGCCATGTTCAAGCACAGTTCTCATATTCGGGCGGTATTCCTATATGCTCTATATGGGATGCATCAGCAACCTTTCTCTGCATACCAAAGGTATATGCTGGTTTTGGCCCCAAAAGTATCCATGTCATCCTTGTACGACCATTCTTAATCAGGGAAGATGACCCTCCTTCTATGAGTCAGATCCTCCTACGACCACATATAGACTCTTGATTCTTAAAGCCTAGTACGCACTGAGATTCTTGGAATTGATTCATGTTGCGGGGCAGCCCCAACTCTGCTCCACGACAAAGAAACTTGTCCAGACCAAGATTCAGTGTCACATTCGTCAGTGCCTGCGAAAATGACGAACTAGCTCTATCAGGAATTTCCCTTGCTCTTTTTTGCATTTTACGTAGTGAATCCAATCGGAGGTGCATTGAAAAACGCCCAAAAAGATGGTGGGTTCGACCAATATTTCACTGCAGGAATCAGCACGGGAAAAATCTTTTGGACACGTTGAGATTAAATGATGGCGCAGGGTTCAGAAATTTTTTGAGGATGCCTCGACCAATTTCAAAACCATTTTAATGAAAGTTGGAAAGACAGTTTTGTAATAAAAGTTTTCAACCACGGAGATCTTGGAATTTTTTCAACCTATCAATAGAGAAGATATGAACCGTGGAATTGGTAATATATAAAATAAATGAGTAATAATTTGTATAAACCTTTAATCAAATCCTGACACATTTGTTGGATGAATAATGGTATAATTTATCAATCGAACCCATGACGAACATTAAGAAAAGCTCCAAAGTTGAAACAGATAAAACAAAACAAAAACAAACTGCAAAACATGCATGTTATTTGTACTTGTAATTAACAGTTAATTAAATATAATATATATTAAATATATAATATATCAGTTAAACATAGTTAATTGAAGTGTGAAGTAACTCATGTTTGAGTTTATGAATTATTAACTCATTGAAGAGATGGCATACGTAAAAATAGCATTATTTGTTCAAAGTCGTTCGATTATAGACTGTCACCTGGCCATCAGCCAAACACATTTCCTGTTTTTGAACGCTTGCTTTAACATCAATATTTCAACTGCAGTTTAACAATGAAGTTTTGATTAATCTGTTGATAGAATTGAAAGGTTTTATTCTTATTTATAATGTGACAAGACAAAACAGTAAAATCCTCTACTAAGGGCAATATGCATGTTAACGAATTATAATAGTAATATTTTTATTAATGCCCATGAAAAGAAATATTATTAAATCATATCACAAAATTTAAAAAGAAAGTAAATCAGGTGAAAAGTAGTTGTCATTTAATTCTTAAATACAAAGGAGTCCTGCTAATTGGAATGTCTCATCCACATATGAAAAGATAGCAGAAGGGTCAACTTTTTTTTTTCATATTAAATTTAAAAGGTATTAATGATCAGTTATTGAGGCTTTGCCCAGTTCAAACTCTACATCCTGATTTTGCTGCACATTAACTCTTAAATTGTAAGGCTTGAAAGGTGAATCATGACCACCACGTCGTCAACTTAAGTGTTGGGTTTTAATCAAAATTATCGTTAAAAACTAAATATGGCCAACAACTGAAAAGCGACTGATATACCGAAACAGATAGCATAAGCAGATCAAAATGATTAAAAAAATAATAACTTAACAAAACTCTCACTATTGTCCAACTATGGTCCACCAGACCAATTTTACTGCTTCTTTATGCATCATAGCAGTTTTCTGATTAATCCATACAAGATTCGGTCCCAATTAGTTCAGACTATCAGAACTCTATTGTACTTTGAATACAAATCAAATTTTTCTAACTTTTTTTATTCTCTTTAAGTTAATAAATACACAGATTTATCACAGTGGTAAATTACAGGTGACAAACTATTACTACGTCAATACATTAATGCCTCGAAATATTTCACCTTAAATTTGTTTATTGCAATGTTAAGAATGGTGAATTGTGAAATTGCAGTGTGATGATTAATTTGGTCATTACCGACCATTTTGGTCAGCTTATCCTCACTGTTTTGGTATGTCATTTGTGTTTAATGTTGTTTTAATTGCTGTTGTTTGTTTTTGTTTTGTTGTTAATAATTGTTGTTTTATTTTAATGTTGTTCAATCAATCATATTTATATTGGTTATAACATATTAAAAACAGAAGGTGAAATAATCTCCAGACCTGACCACTGGATCCAACCTTCTGAGAATAAAAATGCTATTAAAGCATGTTTTTAAAAAACATGTAAACTGGAAAAAGGCAATGGAAGCATCGGTGGGGCCGGATTGGCTGAGAAGCTCTCACGAATCAAGAGAACAGTCCATGGGTGACCCTCGGAGGATCTGAATAAAAAGAAAAGGTATCATACTCTCCTGACTTAAGAATAGACCGTACGTGGTTGACACTCAAATTCTTACTTAATTGAAGACTGTCCACTTAGAGAGCATATAGGAATACCATTCGCTATTTGGCGATAGTAAAGTTTATTTTCAGCAATGAAAATGATCTTATGATTGAATAACTTCTGGTAGTAAATTATTGATAGTGTAGGCACTTAAAAACCAATTTTATTCAACAATCACTTTAAAAAATAGCACATTTTATCCTCTTTATAGAAAAACATTAAATCCAGGATATGCAGCCTAACCCTACTTAACTTGAACTAATTAGTGAACGAGAAGGAATGCCACCCAATATGAGAATTGTGCTTGACAACAGGAGCCGAGTATTTTGGTCCCCAGTTCAGATTTTTGGAGTAAAATGAACTTTTTATTGTTAGGCTGGTATATTGTTTTGTGTATGTTGAGAGTGAATGCATTTATTAGCGAGAATGTGTGGTGTGACAGCTAATGTTTGAATATAGAGTAGTCCGTCAACCTTCTCAGGTTAGTTATGCAATTTGTGTAAATGGTGATGGAGGAATCTAGAGTACTCCACCACACTAATTGACTTAATAGTTTGTAAATAAGAAAGAATGTATTTAAGAGTGAGTGGGTTTAGTTTTGAATGCTGATGGTGGTCTGGAATGGCCAAGCTGTTGGTGTTGAAAATAACAAAACTAGTCTTACAGTGCCAGGGCACATAGGGCAGAGGGGCAACGAAAAGCGAATAAATTGGCAAGGAAAATTCAATGAGGACACCTACTGCCTCTGTACCAAAAACGCAGATCAATTAGACAATGGATTAATAGTAAAAGTCCTCCGGTCAATAGAAATGTAGCCGAGGACAGAGGCATACAAAAAATTTATCAAAGGACCATCGAAGAAACTTACAGCATAACTACTAAATCTAGGACTAGAATTTGGACTGCTAACTGGACACTGCAGACTCCAGAGGCATATGTGTTCACTCAGATTGGCAGAAACGAGCCTGTGCAGATATTGCCAAGAAGAAGAAGAAACACGTCTTCAGTTGGTGCGAAGGCCTATGTAGGCTGAGATTCCTAATCCTGGGAGAGGAAAAGCCAGAGACTGAAATATTCACACAGGAGTCCTTTAACAAGCTTTGGGGTCTGGTAAAAAGCCTAAGGCTTTACGTAAAAAAATGAAGATACGGAATAGACTTATACTGGTCACGGTCATAAAGAGGTAGGCTCCTAGTCTAAGGGGTGGATAGCCTAACTGTTGGTAGCCCCTGGAGTCTAACTTCGGTTATATGTAACATAGACCATAACTAACTTTTTCATCTCAACTAAAAACCTTAATTAATTGTAATGTATTAATTGGTCAATGTTCGTGGAAAGTTGCATGTGAGTCTGACTTTAAAACTGAATGAATTTTTATTTCAAATGAAATGCCATATAATTTCTTTTTTACGTCAGACAATGTACAAAAATAGACAAATTTCCATTTAGGCGTGAACCGAAATACAGCTTTTAAACGGGTATTAATTTGATCTGTGAAGTTTTCATATTTTGAAAATTATAAAAAGACTGACGTATCATTAGCATAATATAGAACAAAGTTTAAATGTTGAAATATGTACAAATTTGAGTTTGTGCATGAGTGAGAATTGAAGTTTTTTTTGTTTTTGTTTTTTTCAGTGAATCTAATTTGCTTGTTATAATAATAAGCGTTATTTTCGTCGACTTTATTCAAGGTTCCTTTAGAGTAATTAAAGATTAAATTATTCATCCTAATTGGCGTCTGTAAGTGACTTACATAGGTTGAGAGGGATGACTATTCTGTCGGAACGTCGCGAGTGCATTGACGGCGTCCCGGCGTGGCGCTGGTCCCGTCCTAGCAGATCTACCCAGACTGGCTGGCTGGCATCACAATAATAGTCACTACTCGGTCCCCCTTGAAACCATGCCCGCACCAACTCTTTTAGCTCATTAATAATGCCCCTTTCCTCCACGTGTCGGCTGCTTCTTTCCGGAAAAAGACATTTTACACGCGTTATCCGTACGGGAACATTTTTTGCAAATGCACATCTCTGTTTTTCACCAGGGAGGGGGGGAGGCAACCTTGTAACGGTCAATTTTGTAAAATACTGTATTCTACAAATAATGCTTTTTCGAAAATTTATACATGGTGTTCGGTTACTGGTGTTACAAACTTTACATTCAAAATGGAACCAAAAAGTCCTAATGTCCTATGGTCTGACTGTCTACAGTTTCCGAGTTATTCCACTTTTTCTGAATTTTTAACATTTCACGACCTTGCTTCAAATAAACAACGATAATTCCAAAACTAAAAGGTTTTTGACAAATCCGTTGATACCATTGAAAACTACGTTAAATTTCCAATAAGATGTGATCAATACTTGTAAACTTTCCTGAAATAAGCGAGAACTTAGTAGGGAAAACTTTGAAAAATATTTATTTTTCAAAGTTGAAAAACTTACTATGGTGATTCTAAACTACTATTTCCAAACCTAGAGACCAGCAAATTTCAACAAACGTACTGCATTTAATATCATTTTTAGTGGTGCAATTGCTTTTTTAATTACTTTTTCCAAAGATGAAGAAACTGAAGGAAACGAAAAACCGTGGTTGAAGGATTGGTAAGGTGGAAAGATTAATAATAATAAACAATAAAAACTTAAGGAAATTATTCATTAATCGTGAGATGCGGTAGGGTGTGATGTAGGTTTCAGAAAAACATTTTCTTTATCGTGCCAACGTTTCGATCTTTATTGAGATCATCTTCAGAGCCTGGGATTTACAAACATTGTTTACATTTAACAAATACATTTAGGATGTGGAAAAGGGAATATAAAAAATATATTTTGCATTATATACATTCACTTTTCCACATTCTAAATGTATTTGTTAAATGTAAACAATGTTTGTAAATCCCAGGCTCTGAAGATGATCTCAATAAAGATCGAAACGTTGGCAGGATAAAGAAAATGTTTTTCCGAAACCTACATCACACCAGACCGCATCTCACGATTTTTGAATAATCATATAAATTTGCATTGATATAAAAATGGTTCCATTTCTCCTGAAATATGAAAGGCGATTGTCAGGATTGTGAATAAAAGAAACCAGTTTTGTTTGTCAAAGGATGGCACAATTACACAGAAGACAAACACTTTGAGCCTTAAAGATGATCTCAATAAAAGATCGAAACGTTGGCACGATAAAGAAAATGTTTTTCTGAAACCTACAATCACACCCGACCGCATCTCACGATATCTGAATAACTATCGATTAACGGTCACTAATCTCTACACAAAGTTTAATAAATTCATTCAAAATATCCTTACGTTTTTTTTTTTGTTTTTTTAATTTTGACGCTGCTCCTACCAATCTAATAGATTACACGACATTTGAAAAACGGCAAAAAGGAGGGAAAATTCAAAAAGGTGGGGTTGAGATAGGAAGTTAGTGTCCGACTGGATCGAAGTCACGATAGCTCAAGTGGTAGAACAGCGGCGTATTTAGCCGAAGGTCGTGGGTTCGAATCCCGCTCGTGACCGTAACTTTTTCATCTCAAACAAAGCCTTAAATAAAAAGAATAATTAATTGAATTAAAAATTACATAAAATTGAATATAAAAACAAAATGGTTCTCCTTTTAATTTGAGATTTTTTTAAATATAAAATAAATGGGCTCTTAAAAATCACAATTACTCACATTTCTCTATTTAAAAGAGGGATCCGTTATTTGTATATTTTATTTTATTTAATCTCTTTTTACAGTAATTTTGATATAATCTTTAATTTTAATTAATTTTCATTTTGGTCTTCTAAGAATTGAATTATTTTACATTTAATTTTTTTGACGGAATTCTACATTACGGTGCTTTCATTTTATACCATCTCCAAAGGTTTTTGATATTTTCAAGAAACGGATAGGGGCGGCGACTCATCACAGTAAGGAAAAGTCTCGGGTTCGAATCCAGCCGTCATGTATTCGAACCCGACAAAAACAGCAGAGTTCATATAAACTCGTAGTTAAAATACCCTCATAAACAAGTTAAAAAGAGATCATTTCAATTAAAAAAAGAGTTAATTTGAAGAGCTAGGTATATGTTATTCTTTACAGCAAGAACAATTTAATGACCTGAAAAGTCATTTACAGTGTTTCGTGAACTTTTTTTATTTTTCATAAACGAAATGAAAAGATCCCCCCAATAAACAAATATAAAAATCTTGTCATCACTGCAACAGCACGGTTAGAACTTGATCTAAGTCCAACTAACCAGACAGCCTAACACGATGCATAATTTTTTTAATCGGAAAACCAAATATCAGAGATGAATTACCGTTAAATCAAATCCCAAGCATGTTATTTTAATTTTTCCAACGCATTAATGTTTTTAATCAGCCGATTTAATGGCCTCACCTGGGAAAGTGAGAGCAGATAATTTTATTGTGCTGTAACGTATAAAATTCAATTTTTCCTCGAACTAAGCAATCGATGTTTATGATTTTTGTTTTGTAACTGAATATAAAGATACATTGTCTATACTGTTCGAAGAGAAAGGTTTTTACGTTTTATTGGTAGCGGTTCATGAAGTTTCTGCCAAAATTTTATTTTAAAATATGAATATAAATTTACGTGTATAAATTTACAAACTGTTTAAATTTAACAAATACATGTAGGATGTGGAAAAAAGAGAATTTATACAATGCAAAAAAAAAACTGACTTCCTTCAAAATCCAACGTATATAAACTAAAACAGCAATATCTCACTCTCAACACGACACGCAAGAATGGCACAATTACGCAGAAAACAAACACTTTGAGTGAGTAAAAATACTTTGATTTAATATAAAAAAATATTTTTTTGCATTGTATAAATTCACTTTTTTCCACATCCTACATGTATTTGTTAAATTTAAACAATGTTTGTAAATCCCAGGTCCTGAAGATGATCTCAATAAAGACCGAAACGTTGGTACGATAAAGAAAATGTTTTTCTGAAACCTACATCACACCAGACCGCATATCACGATTTTTGAATAATCATATAAATTTGCATTGATATAAAAATGGTTCCATTTCTCCTGAAATATGAAAGGCGATTGTCAGGATTGTGAATAAAAGAAACCAGTTTTGTTTGGGTCAGGCCAGACAGAAAAATAACGGTGGCATGTACGCCAGTTGCGAGAATTCACCTATAACACAAAGGATCGATAGAATCAGTTGAAGAGCATTTTAAAATCATTGCCTTTGCACCTTCAAAAATATCTAGGAGAGAATCGACCAGGCAACGGCCGACACGCGATCGCCCTCCTCTTCGGTGAAAAGAAACTTATCTTTTGACCTTCGGACAGCATTTTCAATAAGAACAATTCGCAATCAGAGGTGTAATTCAAAACAGCAGTATGACAAGTATGATAAACGTGACTTTCATCCACTACACAGGTCATGTCCGAACGGAGCCAATTCCCCGCAACCCGAGAGGGGGCAGAGGCCAGAGGAATTAACCCGTTTTAACATTTTAATGCTCGCAGGGCTTTATCGAAAAAAGATCGCTCTCTAGCCATTGATAACTCATCTAAGGGCACTGGAGATGCTTTGATCTCAAAGTACGGCGAGGTACCCCCTCAATCCAGTCCAGGACCGATTCGCCTCTCGAAGCCGGTGGACGGGCACCACCAACATAGGGCGCCTGCAAGTGCTGTTCCATTTTATTCATAAGTTGGATGCCTGCTGGAAAGTTTAACATTTTGTTTATTGGTTTTGATTTGTTGTTTAGTATGGAGAGGAGGATGTTTGCTGACTTGGTGGCGTATTCTGGCATAGAAGTATAAAAGACAAATCATTTATGCTTTAAGTAGGTAATAGTGATAGGAATATAAAGATGGCACACTTGGGTATAAAGCGGGGAACGGACTTACTCGATGCAACGCTACCCGATGCTACCCGTCGCCTTGTCACGTTTTGATAGGGTGTGAACATCTATGCGACGTCAAGCGCGCGCCACATCAGCGTGTATCACAATAATCCGTATCGCAACGCTTATTTTGTCCTTAATGCATTATTTTGAGCAAAACCATGTAATAAATTGTTAGTTAAATTTTATTAGCAAAATCTTGTAATAAATTGTTATTTAAAATTTTTTTTTAGCAAAACCTTGTAATAAATTGTTAGTTAAATTCATTATATCAAAAAATGGTATTCCGGTGTTTTGATCAATTTTCTACCAAACCATTAAAATTAATTTTTTTAAATAAAAAGTAATGAATTTTTGATCTCGGTTAATTTGGTTTATATTAAAATAAGTATGTTGTAATTAATATGACGACAATAATACATGCAGTTTGAATAAAAATATGAGTGTCCGGTTCTTTTGGTTTCGACTGTACTCGATGCTACCCGACGAAAATCTGGACAGTGGGGATTGCGTAGCGTAGAGTAGGGTAGCGTTGTGTGGCATCGGGCAGATGTGCACGGGGTAATACAATCTTATGGAAAATTGGACTTTGGATTTGCGTCGGGTAGCGTCGCAAAGCGTTGCATCGAGTAAGTGTGTTCCCGGCTTAAGGGATTTTTCCCGTTGAGCTGGGTGTGACCAATTCGAAGCTGGGGCTTTTACTGCAAGAGCTGGTTTCCTGAACACCCCAATTCACGCCCCTCGGTAACTGCTCCGGAATAAGTTATCTTTATTTCAGTTTTGTTTTTTTTTGTTACTTAGATGTTCTCCAAAAAATTGTACTCTAATTTTTTACTATTTGTTATACTAAACATGATTATTATCTAACTATTTTATTAGTGATCTTAATTAACCGTGTTCTTTGCACACTGTGTTTCTCTTCTTGTTATCAACAACCTTCTAAGATTTTCAGGACGATTTGGTTCGTTACGGAACCATTTTAATAGAAATGATAGTTTCTTCAAATTATAACAACTATAACACAAATTTGAATTCACTAATTTCGTGGTCCGCTTGACCAATTTGACCAACAAATTTTAATTATTTTTCCATTGAAATACGCATATAAACTTGAACAAAGCGAAATAAAACAATATCAAAATATTAAAAAATTATCAAAAAGTTCAGTTTATCTATGTTTGAGTCGGTGAACGCCATAGGGTCACTTATTGCGTCGCATGTTAGTTTCTGCTCCACAACGTCCAGGAGTTCCTCACTGAAGATGGCGCAATGCTGAAACGTGTAACACGCGAGTGAAGACGGGCCCAATAAGTGACCCAATGCCGGTTCAGCATTCTTCACATTTGTTAACACATTGACTTTCCTTGTTGGTCAGTTTTTCTGTCTTTAAGCTAAATTAGCAAACAACGAGCCTTTGTTTGAACGATTATATAATAAATAGTTTAGAAAATATACACGGAATTAATTGCAAACACGACATTTGTCTACCAAGGACAAAATACGATTTTTTTTTGAAGTTTTGGCTAAATTGGTAACTCAATTTTTCACAAATTATCCTTAATGTTTATTATCAGCAATGAAACTCATATGAATGAATAATTTGCGACCAGATACTCTAAATTGTTGTTTTGCAGCTACATAAAGCTGCATGTAGCTTTTTACACTCTACTAAGCATTTTTTACACTCTACGAAAAAACATTAAATCATGGAATATAACCCAATCATCCCTAACCTAACCTAACATAACATAACCCAGCCCTTAAGCCACAATGACACGATAATCCAGCCGATAAACATATATACCGTATAAAACATATTAAATACTCTTTATTGCTGATAGTGTACGTACATAAGTACACTTTTATTCAACAATTAATTTTTAAAAATCGCATATTTTACACTTTAAGAAAAAAACATTAAATCATGGAATATAACACAACCATCCCTAACCTGAAACTTAACCTAACCTAACCTAACCTAATCAACCTAACATAACCCAGCCCGTACACCACGATGACACGATAATCCAGCCGAAAAACATATACACGCGTATAAAACATTAAAATACCCTCACGAATTTCACTTCTAAAAATGGAAACCATTATTTGAAAACATTTTAACTATTTCACAGCTAGTATTCGATGACAATGCGACTCATTTTGTGAGTACAAAAAGAACTCACTCATAAGCTAAATGTTTTTCTTCGTTTGGCGTCAGGGATGTAAGCAGGGTGAGGCAAGACGCAGATCTTTTTCTGTTTTTGCGCTTTTCGCGATCTAACGAGCAAGTCGCTTTAAAAGCTCAATTATCCTGAAGTAAAAACCACAAGGGTCAACGTGTGCCACAAAACATGAACTGCTCTCCTAACTGATCTTGGCTCACCTCTGGTTGAGCCAGTTGGCAGCCGCTAGTCCAAAAATATTTCTTTCATCACATGGAATGAATTTTTTCCTCAAAATAGGTAATTTTTATCCATTTCGGATAAACATTTATTCTGTTTGACAAATAATGGGATTTGCCATATTATCCCATCGCTCAAATTTAAACCCAAAAGTTTTGGTTAAATAAGTCTTCGATTATCGTAAAAGCCCCGGTCGGTTAAAAAATGGGCGAGATAAACGGAACAAATTTGCGTCGAGCCACCAAGGAAATGGTGATAGCAAAGGTTTTACGAATGGAAACATTTCGACAGAATAATTGTACCACGGGGGAGAAAAAGTTTAATTTCCATCCATTGATTTCTGGTCAATTTGTTTTTAATTCAAGTACGACTTACAGAAAAAAAAGAAAGGAGCGTTAGCGTAGAAATTCAGTAGCTGGATCTGGTTACGGCTTTATCTCAATCAGAAAAACCAGTTGGCATCGTTTATTTAAACCGAAAACATTCAGTTTCGCAAACAATTCGGCTAAATTTAGGTAAATGGAAAAAACGTGGTCGCAACCGTTCCAATTCATCAACAAATATATAACAGGGGGCGTCGGTTGGCCGCAACGGTTTAGGCGTTGACACGGCGCTCATTACTGTAAGGTAAAGGTCCCGGGTTCGAATCCAGCGGCCCTGCATTCGAACCCGACATACTTACAAGGGGGCTTTTTGTTCAAAAACACCGGCACCCCGAGGGTTGATATAATCTCTGCTGTTGCGAACTCTCGGGGGGGGGGGAGGTAACAACATTTGGTAAATAAATAATTAAATAATGGTAAATTAAGATCACCATATAAAATTTAAAATTAAACCTTTTTATCAATTTATTGAACATATAACAAAACAACAACATGTTATGTTACAAACATTATACATTTACTATTAAATAGGACAATAAAAGGAAAAATTTGTTTTAAATGGCACGAGTGCAGGGATTGTCGGAAGTTCTCTGGATAGGAAGAACTTCCAACAGAGATAGACCGTTCTTTACTGCCAGAATTGAAATTTAAGACACTTTACCTTACAACTGAATGGCCTTTGGCCAATTCTTTCTCATTCGGTCCCGGAAAATGGCCGTTCGAACAGCAGGAAAGGGAAAATTGTTTCCGTGTCTTCCCGACAGGAAGGTGGACGGCCTTGCTGGGCTAATTGCTCGACTGTCATTACCCGGCATAATTTCGCTTTTTTAAATTCCTGCAAATGAATAAAACGAACAGCCGACGGAATGAAGAAGGAGACCTCCGTCAACGAAAGGAGGAATGCATACGCGACCGAATACAACCATACAATGAAGAGTTAAATATAAATAAATAAATATATATATATATATACCAAGCAAACGGTTTCATCAAATATGTATGCGTGTGTGAGATTCTTAATTGGCTAATTAAAAATATTCTACAAGAATTGCTTAACAAAGCCAGCAGACGTTTAAATAAAATATTCTTACATAATGGACGACTTTCACTACATTTAGGGTAATACGTTTACATCTAAAGAATAAATATGTTTACATACCGGAGAAAAAACATAAACAGTTAACGCAAATCCAAAGTCCAATTTTCCATAAGATTGTATTACCCCCGTGCACATCTGCCCGATGCCACGCAACGCTACCCTACTCTACGCTACGCAATCCCCCACTGTCCAGATTTTCGTCGGGTAGCATCGAGTACAGTCTAAGCCAAAAGAACCGGGCACTCATACTTTTATACAAACTGCATGTATTATTGACGTTATATTAATTACAGCATACTTATTTTAATATAAACCAAATTAACCGAGATCAAAAATTCATTACTTTTTTTTAAATTAATTTTAATTGTTTGGTATAAAATTGATCAAAACTCCGGAATACCATTTTTTTGATATAATGAATTTAACTAACAATTTATTACACGGTTTTGCTCATAAAATTTAACAAACAATTTATTTCATGCTTTTGCTCATAAAATTACACCATTTTCGTCAGAACAGGACACTCATATTTTTTGTAGTTTATTTCAAACTATGTATATGTAATTTTGACGTTATATCAATTTCAATCAATTACATTCTTATTTTAATGTAAACCAAATTAACCGAGATCAAAAATTCATGAGTTTTTATAAGAATTATATAATTATGATGGTTAGGCAGAAAATTTATCAAAACACCGGAATAATTTTTTGTAAAACAATTAAGTTTAACAAACAATTTATTACTTGTTTGTGCTCATAAAATTTAACTAACAATTTGTTACAAGGTTTTGCTCAAAAATAATGCATTAAGAACAAAAGAGGCGTTGCGATTGTGATACTGATTTGTGATACATGCTGTGACTGTACGTGATGTACGCTTGACGTCGCATAGATGTGAACACCATACCAAAACGTGACAAGACGACGGGTAGCATCGGGTAAGCCTGACCTATCCCTAACCCTACTTAACCCAACTCACCCCGAACTTCACCCTACCAAACCTAACCTAACCCACCCCTAAGCAAACACGAAAGCAAGGCATCAGGGAGACAAAATAAAATAGATCCAGAAATTGACTGAAGACAATCTTTACCGTAGAACTTTTGTGAAAGAATGGAAGAACCCGCTGAACACTATGGCTGGAAATAGTGAGAAACTTTGGATTTTCGGATAAGGCGAGAAATCAAAGATTGCACATCGATGAATAACTTTCCATTTGAGATAATGAAGCCCCTATTCGTCCTAGAGACCTGGAGAGATCAAAACTGTTGGCTCATAATAAACTGGGCAAAAAATAATGGTTTTAATGTCTCTGTGTTCACATAAAAAATAAATAAATAGTGGGAGCCGAAGTTAACTAGCTTTCCCTGTACATGGTATGGCCAATTTGGGAAAACTTTGACCTACTATACATTTTTTTAATAAAACAAATACTTTTGTAACGAACTGTCATATTTTAGAGTACATTAACATTTAATACAATTGCTTTTTAGAAAGGTTTTTAGGAAAAACAACAATTAGTAATCTAAATTTATAACGGCATGTGTTAAAACTAGTAGAAAACGTGCAATTGTTCAATAATTGTTTCGAACCTGCCTTTTCCCAGTTTTCACAAATGGCCCAAGAAACGTTTGAATTATCACGCGCCTGAGATAACACGACACGTCGTAAAAAAGGAGCGGACACACAAACAAGAATTGATAAAGATATAAAAACATCTCAAAGGGCCGGATGGGCGGCCAAGGCCCATTGAAAACTTGGCACGGACGCGACTCTTCAGAAGCATGTTTTGATTTGTAGAAAGGCGGCCTGGAATGTCGAATGCCTGACGGTACGATTTAAACACGAACATCGGCTTTTTATGTTGTATTAAGTCTTCCTGCTTAGCGAGGTCGAGCTCTTCACCGTCACCCGTCGAGTTTATGGTTTTACGCCGTCTGACAAAGAACGCCGGCCAGATTCCCAAGGGGATAACCACCTACGGAATATGTACATTGTTTTGCCTCCGACACGGACTTAAAAAAATATATATATAAGGAAATCTTTATTTTTTATATGGGCGTTTTATGAGAAGTTGTGTCATAATTGTTCTGGATGTAGGCTGGGACCGGTTTTTCATTCACTTCATCCTTGATTATAACCAAGATTTAAAAATATAATTCAAAAGCAGAGCTTTAATACTATTTTTCTTTGATTATAATTTTATTAAAGAATTGCGTTCGTATAATTTAAAAAAATTCATTCTCCTCGGGGAAAGTGCTAAGTGAAATCACACTGAAGAATTGCTTATTTTTTACATTTTCATAATTTTAACATTTTCATGGGAATGTTTTATTTTCAAGATATCATAAAACATGCATTTTTGGATATTCCAGAACAAACGGTCTCATGTTTTCCTTTCTTTTCAGTTACAATACCCTTTTTTTTTTTTTTTTTTTTTTTTTTTTTAATGGATACCAGGGACTGGAGGAGTTCCCTCCTGAGTACTGCAGCTGAGCTGTACAGCTTATTGTACTTTATCCCCGGCTCCATATTTTGGGGGAGGGCTCGCAACACAAATGTGAACTTGAGCCCCCGTTGTACCGGTGTTCTTCCATCGAAGAAACTCATTTTTGAAGGGGGTTGGGACCAAATTCAGGGTCGCTGAGATCCGATCCCGCCCCTTCCATTGATGAGTGCCGTGTCAATTTCTTTCAATTGCGGCCACCGGTCCCCTTAGGCGTCAGAAAAAGTCCAGAGGCGACGGTGGGGATCGAACCCACGACCGCGGGATCTAATAGCCGAGAGTCTGACGCCTTAACCACTCGGCTACCGCGGCCCCCTATTTATAAATTTACAAAAATAGTATTTTTGGTGTATTAATTTCATTGTTGGTTAAGATAAATACGAAAATGTTATATCTACAGAATATTCTAATTTAGTATGTTTTAAAAAGATAAATCAACAAAATACTGCTATTTTCCATATTTTAATAAACATTGTGTAAGCAAAGTAGGTCGGAAAATGGTCATAACTGAGATTTGACTTCATTGTCGTGATTCTGGCGTTATGAAACTTTTAAATAACGACTTTCGCGGAAATCGATGTAAATTAATTTTTTGTCTGATAATTTCGACGACCTTCTGCGTGACTGACTTTCCTAGTGTAAGCTCTAAGATAAGTTTTCTCAATACGTAGTAGAAAACCGATTTTCATGGTTGATAATTTGTTTTAAAAAATTTTTCAATTGCACTTTATAACTTTATCAAGATGTAGATGTAACGTCAGGGTATAGTATACTGCGCTCTTTAAGAGCTATTGTATCCCGCGAGCTCTGCCTAAAGCACATCGGTGAGTCCTATTTCATCAAGGAGCTTGATTAATAGGCCCGGTTGCAGTGGTTGAAGCTCTTCTATGGTCACATTGTACATCCCATAACATTTCCTCCTGCGGGCTCTACAATACCCTTGGTCTAAATGTGTCTTCAAAGCAATTTGAAATTATTTATAAAAAACTTAATCATGTCAATTTGTAGACTTTGTTAAAACTGTTTTACCCCGATGACGACCTCAAAATTGGTTCCGAAAGCTTAATATATAACAACTGAATTTGCTGTTTTTTTTTTTTTTGTTTTTTTAATCCAGAACACACCGAGATATAGATTATTCGTGAACCTTTAAATTTTACTTAAAACATTCAATTAATTAAGGTTTGAAGTTGAGATAAAAAAGTCAGTGTTACGAGCGGGATTCGAACCCAGACATTGGTCAAGCGGACCACGAAAAATAGTGAATTTAATTTCCTTATAACATTCGTTGAATTAATTTAATTAGAAGCCCTGGATCTTGCACCGTCCAAAGGTAGAATTAAAATTCTAATTCTAATTAGCTGTTCTTAATAAATCTTCCCACTGCGAAAAAACTACTATACTTTGTTCTAATGTTATAACTTGGAAAGGACAAATATCATATTATTCTAATTGGATATAATTTTTTTTTAAGGAAAATTTTCTGGAGTTAGAACTTCATAATTTAAAAAGAAGTTAATATTCCAATTTGAAAATTGCCAGACTTGTTTTTTGCAAATTGAAATCTGGATACCTCCTTCGTAACTTCATGAAATAATATACAACAATTTAGATCCTTGATAACGAAAAGAAAGAGGAAGAACTCACCCTTCCGGCAAAAGCTAGCAAAAGCTATTCATCCTTCAGAAATCCAGTACATCATTGAAAACTTTCCCAGAAAAATCTCCAGTATATGACCTTATAACGTCTGAAATCCTTCGGCCACTCTTTAAAAAAGCAATCCTCTTCCCAACGTACCTCTATAATGCTAATTTAAGAATTACTCAGCATTTACAATGGATGTTTTCCATTGTAAAAATGATCCCAATGCCCAATAAACATAACCATTTATTTCAATCCTATCGCTCGGCAAGACTTTTACCTATACAAGGAAAATCTTCGAGAAGCAACTTCTGAAAAGAATCCTTCCCATCCTAGAAGAACAAAACATCCCATCTCACAGTTTGCCTTCCATAAACACGATTCAAAATACAATGCCACGATAGGCGCTATCTCTTCCTCTCTTGAGCTGAAACAGTACTGGTCGGGTGCTTTCATTGATGAGGCTCAAGCCTTTGGTTGCGTCTGGCATCCGGGTTTGCCGTGGAAGCTCAATAGCATCCTTCATGTATTTCTTCATATTCCGATCATATCTGACTGTCTACTTCAGAACAGCCAGGAAACATGTTTCTTTGACTACTGTACGGTTGGAATCCAACAGGGTATATTATCCTTGGTCCGATCAACAACGAATATCGTTGACCTCCCTGACCACCCCGACATATCATTCACACTTTTGCCGATGATAGTGCTATAGCCTATCCTCCAACAAGGTCCCGTCCACTCACATCGCTTCCTACAGGCTCACCTAATCAACGTAGAACATTGGCTGAAAAAGTGGCCGATGAAAATAAATTTAGATAAAACTATTATATACCACTCGTTTAAGTTAACTAACCGCTACTTTGGGGTGTACATCGATAAAAGACTAATTTGGAATCGGCATGCAACACTAAAAAAGCAGGAACTGAATACACGTTACAAAAACACTCTCACGACTTCCAGACAAACGATCAAAACTGAAGCTCACATCAACGACTGATATACGACACAACAATTAAACCCATTTGGAATTACGACTTTGAACTGTGAGGTTCAACAAACATTCCAACTCGCATCCAGATTTCCCAATCTAAAATCCACCTAAAAAAAGTAAACGCTCCCTTCTACATATCTAATCGTGCAATCCATAATGACCTTAACATTCCTTTTGTGAAAGATGTCAAAAAATCCCGATACATAAAATTCCACAACCCCCTTTCATTACACCCAAGGAGATTAAAGCGGCAATAGCCTCGCGACCTTTGAACAGGGAGACAGCACGTAGACCCTAGTTGAAGAGTCACCACTGGATGATTGTGTGTACCGTAGTACCAAATTTTAGTTTATTTGATTTAAAAAAGACCCTTGGACATCTGGAGATCATAACCGACGACGTAATTAAAAATTTTGAAATTAAACCGATCTAATACAATATAATCTATCATGTGTGGTGATTAGTGACCGTTAATCTATAATTATTTAGAAATCGTGAGATGCGGTCTGGTGTGATGTAGGTTTCAGAAAAACATTTTCTTTATCGTGCCAACGTTTCTTTATTGAGATCATCTTCAGGGCTCAAAGTGTTTGTCTTCTGTGTAATTGTGCCATTCTTGCGTGTCGTGTCTAGAGCGCCTGAAGATGATCTCAATAAAGATCGAAACGTTGGCACGATAAAGAAAATGTTTTTCTGAAACCTACATCACACCAGACCGCATCTCACGATTTCTAAATAAATAATCTATCATTTTATTTATTCAATGACATCTGGACTTATGTAAGTTATCATTTTTTACAGTGCAATATGTATATTTCCGATTTCAACTATAAAATGTACAGAATTATGTAACAATAGGTATAAACAATCTATTTTTACACAATCAATTAAATATGTTATAAATCAGCGAACAGGCAATTAGTTTAGTGTGTCGAAAGCGAATGACAACGTTATTGGTTTGACATACAGTGTTCCATGCCCGGCCATAGTTAGGTTTGAACACCAATTGACATCATAAAGAGTTCAATTCAAACGCTCATACCAAGGACACCTAGACGTTGTACGGCATTGCATAAGTCGTTTACTACTGTGAGCTTATGAAAAGAAAAAAAGCTGTTACGTCTCCACATTCCAAAGAATTCGCTATAGTTGCAAAACGATTGACAACAACAATCACAATAGACAACTGCGGAAAAAAATCTGTGAAGTGGTAACAGTATTAAATATTTATGTTGTTTTGTTAAACAAGTGGTTAAGGCTTCATCGAGATCAAATCTGGAACCTCAGTCGATATTTTATAACCTCAGAGATAATAATAATAAAAAATGAGAAGATTGGACTGAAGAAAAGTTGGTTAGATTTAGAAAAACAGTGAGAGAAACAGACCGCTGACATATTCAGAAAGAAGAAATTCCAAAACAGACTAGGGAGAGATGAAAAAGATTGATTTAAGGATAATAAATAACTAAATCGTTAAGATGAATGGTTATGGAAGATGATAAAGTTAATACAGAAGTGAGAAAAGCAAAGAAAAAAACAATGATGAGTTGTAGATAGAAAGAGATGAGAGGGAGAGGGATGACGTCAGCAAGAGACATAAATGGCAGATGGAGAATAGAAATATGATTGAAAAAGGAAAGACTAAAAAGAAATGGAAAAGGAGTATGAATGTGAAAGTCAAAAAGAGAGAGGCAAATGGCTGCAAAGATACAGTAATAATTCATAGAGAGAGAAAGAAAAAGAGAGGGCCAAACGAGAGGGAGAGAGAGAGAGAGAGAAGAGAGAGAAGAGAAAGAGAAAGAGAAAGAGAAAGAGAGAGAGAGAGTGAGAGAGAGAGAGAGAGAGAGAGAGAGAGAAAGGTGGGGAGAACAAAGACGAGGGACAATAGAAAAGTATATGGTTTAAAAAAGCACATGGTAAAATATTAATACATAGAGAAAGAAAGGTGATAACGATGAACATATGAAAGGTAAAGTAAGAGTGAGAGAAGAGAGATTGAGAGAAATACGTAGAGAATTTATACAAATAAAAAACAAGGAAGAAATTGAAAAGACTGATTTAAAGAAAATAAAAATATGTGAACAATTGAGAAATAAACAAAGGAACAAGGTAGAGATATAAATGATAATACAAATTTTAAGATAGCAGGGAGAGAAAAGCTCAGTAAGAAAGCAAAACTAATAACAGACAGTTGGAAATGGATAGACCGGGATGAAAGTGGCAGAGATAGAGATCACATCAGCAAGATATATAAATGGACAATAGAGATATAAAATTGAAAAAGGTAGGGCTAAAATGAAATGTTAGAGGGGAAGGATCATGCTAGTGAAAATAAGAAATACATGGAAAAAGAAAGGTGATGACGATGCACATAAGAGCGTGTGTGTGTGTGTGTGTGTGTGTGTGATAGAGAGAGAGAGAGAGAGAGAGAGAGAGAGAGAGAGAACACAGCGTGAAGATAAGAAAGATGGTGTTTTAATAAAGACACCTTTAATTTTCTTCTTCCACCATCAGAGTAACGTTAAGATTTCCCACTTAGGACAAAAGAGTGAGGAGGTCCTCAAATAGGTTTGTCAAAAAGCTTTCATAAGAAAATAAAAATTGGTGGAAGAGTTCAAGAAAAATAATGTAATAAAATTCGCGCACAAAGGCCAAATTGTGCTGAATCATTTCAGTTTCCGGCGTGCAATACATAAACGATAAATTGCAAAATTTACGATCGTTCCTCTAGTTTTACAAGCTTTTAACGGGGTCAAATTTTGCGTTTACTAGTCAATAACAACCTGAATGAAAATTACGAAGTCCAATCGAACTGAAACAAAAAGTAAAAATTCGAAATTTACTGAATAGAAAAAATTAGGTCAGAGTAGATGGATGTAATATTTTCAGTGTATATTATAACAAACATCAACCCAACTATTTATATTACGAAACAATAAATAACGGTAAAACAAAATTATTTCTTCTTCATCATCGTGCAAAAATTATCTTTAATTAAGATTTTGGCAATAGATATATCAAGCAGATTTAAAGGGAATAAGGATTGCCGAAAGTTAAATTCAATTAATAACTCCTGTCAACAGTACAAAGCGTGACGAGCATATTTATTAGAATTTCGAAAATTATCACTTAGCAAATCGGTGAGACGTTTTGTAATAAATCTTAAGATATTTAAATACAGACAACGAACGATGTATCTCATAAGAAATATCTCCTACAAGGGAAATAATCTATTATAATAACCGTGTAAGCAGGAGGACTTGCTAATCCAGAGGTAATGATGTAAAATAAGTATAGGCCAGTTTAACTAAAAACCTCGTCAATTCTTGATTTATCCAAACCTTTGTAATAAACATTGAATGGCTAGTTTAAAAGGACTAAATCTATGATTAAATCATAGTGAACGCATTCCCTGCTTCGAAACTATAAAAATGTTGTTTTTAGTTTGTATTTTTTGGAGTGTTGTTTAGTATTGTATTGTGTATCAGATGTTTATGGTTTAAATAGTTTTGACCGTTGGTCAAGTAGTTACGTAGAGAACAGTTGACAGCGTCTTATTATCCCAATCTTTTAAGTCAAATAGTCAATTTAATGTCAGTCTCTTGCCCATGAGAAGTCCCAAGAAGCGCGTATTGTCAGAGTAAGATAATAAGATCTGATTGAAATATAGAGGAGGTAAAGTTTCAAAACATAATTTTGAAGACTGCTATGGGATGGATACTGGTTCTATAATATTTAACTTCAAGAGAAGTAGAGGCATCCAAATGCCGTACAGCGGAATGTCAAGTGCGAAAACGGGATGATGGTAATAATAATGGAAAGGCACGGAAGCCGGGGTTTTTATACCCTAAGCACTGCTTATTAAACTCTTCCTTTACCTTAGTTTAAAGGGATCCACGGTTAGGTGACTGGGAAGTTTCTCCATAATTTTGTTTGGAATGGTAACAAACTGGGCAATATGATGTTTGAACTGGACTAAGGAACTAAGAAAAAGTACAATAAGCCACATGGCTGCAGCGTTTGGAAATAAACTATTGCTTCCAAGTCATCCGTAATGATCATCATCATAGCACGTCATGACTGTCATTGCTACGATTCTTGAATCCTAGGTGATGTCGCCATTGGCATTGGTGACAGTTTCTTCATCCTCTTTATGGTATCAAGGACTGAGCTTCTAGTTTAGGATGAAGGCGTTTAAGGACAGATTTCTCCATAATTTTATAAGGAATGGTAATAAACTGGACAATATGATGTTCGAACTGAACTAAGGAACTAAGAAAAAGTACAATAAGCCCCATGGCTGCAGCGTTTGAAAATAAACTTTTACTTCTTAGTCATCCGTAATGGTCATCATCATAGCACGTCATGACTGTCATTGCTACGATTCTTGAATCCTAGGTGATGTCGCCATTGGCATTGGTGACAGTTTCTTCATCCTCTTTATGGTATCAAGGACTGAGCTTCTAGTTTAGGATGAAGGCGTTTAAGGATAGGTTTCTCCACAATTTTACAAGAATCGTTAGTACACTAATAAGACGATAGGGGGGGCCGCGGTAGCCGAGTGGTTAAGGCGTTAGACTCTCGGCTAGTAGATCCCGCGGTCGTGGGTTCGATCCCCACCGTCACCTCTGGACTTTTTTCTGACGCCTAAGAGGACCGGTGGTCCCAATTGAAAGAAATTGACACGGCACTCATCAATGGAAGGGGCGGGATCAGATCTCAGCGACCCTGAATTTGGTCCCAACCCCCTTCAAAAATGAGTTTCTTCGATGGAAGAACACCGGCACACCGGGGGCTCAAATTCACACTTGTGTTGCGAGCCCCCCAAAAATGGAGCCAGGGATAAAGTACGATAAGCTGTACGCTGCAGTGCTCAGGGGAACTCGTCCAGTTCGTGGTATCCATTGGAAAAAAAAATTTTAAAAATATATAAATAAATAAAAATAAGACGATATGTATGAAGGTGTAGAGGGTTTAGAAAAAAGTTAAAAATACTTAGTCCTGAAACAAATGGATAAACTCTACTACAAGTAATAATAATTTGTCGTGATATCTGCATCTTTTACGATGATGAATAGTTTGATGTCATACATTTTTTTTTATAGTTTCGCCAAACGAGTTTTGGATATGCTGCTAACAACAAATTTTGTCTTTTCACGACGAATGAGATTGGAATGACACTGTTTTTCTTATGGATCAGCAAACAGTGTAAAGCAACAAGGGTGTAAATGATGAGTACACAGCGAAATTGTGTGGAATCGTCCGAGCCGAAATTATCCAGCGAGGCAGCAAGGAGGGATTACATGTTTTGAAGCGTTTATCGCAATTACTTATAATGCCATGCATTCGTCCGCGAAATTCTCACGATCGGGCTTTTCCTATTAAGGAAGAATTTCAGTCGGATTTGTTTCGGCGACCTCGGCTCAAATTCTCGGCCCTCGAATGACGTGCAGCGCTGTGAGCGAGGTTCGTCGTTGGACCGTTTGCAGAGGTCAGGGCCTCGGATGGCCGGGGTCGCTGGGAGGTCGCCCCTGCCTCGATTAAGCCAACAAAAAAGGCTTTTATTTAATTTCGGTGTAAATTACTTTTGGGCAGAGTGGCATGTAGTTTAAAATTATAATAAAATCAAACGAGAACTTGTTTCCTGCGGGGCTGTCATCTAAACAAAAACCTCGACAATGACATGCCAGACAAAAAACCTCGTTCCATCCTTCTAAATATTTAAACAGCTCAATAACGATAAAAAGGTTTGCCGACAACCTTTTTGAACGATGATACAGGATTAAGCTAGGAGGACTTCAAACTTATGATTCCCGGTCTGAATAAACACATGCTCCATTTTTCATCGAAATCTCTTACAATGCAGAAAATCTGATCAGGGTTGGAAATCAAATCATCAAGTTTCATGCGTTTTGAATTTTTTTTTAAAGGTGTTTAGATCATGGAAATGTTTGAGACTAATTTATCTTTTTTTAAATTGTTTAGTTTTTCTTTAAAAAAGCATGTGGTAGCACAAAGTAAATTCATTACTTTTTGAAACATTTATTTGGAGGTTTCGGGAATTTACACCCATCATCAGCATCTTAATTATTTTTTTAATTGTAAATTTTTCATTATATGTATAGTTTCTAAAAATATATGACCGTTTTGCATCAACAAGTTGCATGGGCAAGATGAATGTCATCATTCAAAAAACTATACATAACGGAAAAATGTGTGGTGATTAGTGAACGTTAGTCGATAATTATTCGGAAATCGTGAGATGTCTGGTGTGATGTAGGTTTTAGAAAAACATTTTCTTTATCGTGCCAACGTTTCGATCTTTTCAATCATCTTCAGGGCCTGGATTTACAAACATTGTTTAAATTTAACAAATACATGTAGGATATGGAAAACAGTGAATTTATACAATGCAAAAAATATTTTTTTTATATTCAATCAAAGTATTTTTACTCACTCGAAGTGTTTGCTAGTAGTGAGTAGAAATACTTTGATTGAATATTAAAAAAAATATATTTTTTGCATTGTATAAATTCACTTTTTTCCACATCCTACATGTATTTGTTAAATTTACACAATGTTTATAAATCCCAGGCCATGAAGATGATCTCATTAAAGATCGAAACGTTGGCGCGATAAAGAAAATGTTTTTCTGAAACCTACATCACACCAGACATCTCACGATTTTCGAATAATTACATAACGAAAAATTTAAAAATTAAAAAAATATATATTAGATGCTGATAATGGGTGTAAATGCCTAGAAGTACAAATAAGCGTTTAAATAATAATGAAAACACTTTTTGAAGCATATTTTAAACGAAGAAAAAATTTTATAATTAAAGAAAAATATATAAAACTATATATCCCGAAAAAGCAATAGCACAAAACAAAAAATGTGACTAAAACATCGAACTAAAAATAAATGACGCATAAAAAGGCAGGTGAAATTCGATTACAAAAAAAGTTTTAAAAAAAATTTGATATTAACAATATTAGATTTTTTTTATTGTTGGGATTTTGGCCAATGATGGTACATGTGAATATAACTGTCATGCTTCCGATCTCTTTATTTGGGATTCATAAGGGTTCTACAGAACAGTAACCAAATACAAAATTTGTTTCTTTTTGAACCCATAGATTACATTTACATACATCGGTTAGTAGAATTTTTTTATTTATTTTTAAGTACCTTGGTAATTCTGTTTATTGTAATGTTTATGTTACTTCTTATTTGGTTATGAACCCATATATTAAAATAGGCATATTAGGTCAATCACATTTATGAGTATTGTGTGATGTTTAGTGACCGCTAGTCAATGATTATTCGGAGATCGTGAGATGCGGTCTGGTGTGATGTAGGTTTCAGAAAAACATTTTCTTTATCGTGCCAACGTTTCGGTCTTTATTGAGATCATCTTCAGGGCCTGGGCTTTACAAACATTGTGTAAATTTAACAAATAATGTATGATGTGGAAAAAAATGAATTTATACACTGCTAGAAAAATTTTTGATTAAAAAATGAATTTGATGAAAGAAAACATGATTTATACAAACTATCGCCATTTCTATTCCTAGAGAAATGATTAAAGGCACTTGCAGCATATTGTACGTTACGACGACTTCGCACCTCCAAGGAGGTCAAAAAAATTATTACCCTCAAATATTTTGATTTTGATTGCACTGTAATTTATACAATTTTACGCAATCACACTAAGACGGACTAGAGTCAATCATCCGATGACGCAGGACGTCTGTTCGTACCTAATCAGTATTTTGGCGATCTATGAATGAACAAACGGACCCCCCAGGAAAAGCGACAGGCCGTAGCGAAAGCGGTCAGAATCTACCGGAACTGAGTGTGAGGAAGGACAGATGTTCGTGCCCAAGCATTAACAAACTTTACCGATGCCCGACTAAACGCGAATTGTCACGTTCTTAAATCATCAAAAGCCGATCACGTAGGACACATGTGTGAATTACCGGAGTGAAACACTTTTACATCTCGGAGAACGACGGAGGGAAAACGTCTAGTTAACAAAAATATGTCAAAATAATGTCAACATAATCGACATGTTTAATGTCTTTGTTGGATTTTCATATCTCAATTTCATCGATTGGTCAATGTAAACATAAAATCACTTTCTAAAAAACGCTTCTGACCCATATTTTGCCATGGCCAAAATATTATACAATTTTTTTACTGATTAAACATCGTTATAAAGAACCAATCACTACATAAATGAATAACTTAGATCGTGGAGTTTTCGAAAATCTGTCCTGTGGTCGCTTGATTTTCTGTCTTTTTTTTTCATGAAAACTGGGTATGCCTGGTAAAATGTATATCTGATACGTCCCAGTATTTGTGATATTTAATTTATTGTTGTTATCTAAAGGGGATCAATTTCAACAAAAATTTCAAATATAATGCGTGTTATATAAAATTCTGACATTTCATTATGTTGTCTGGCATTCAATCGATATTGTTCGTATTTTTTCAATTAATTAAGGTTTTGGTTGAAATAAAAAAGTCACCAGCGGGATTCGAACGCAGGACCTTCGGCTAAATACGCAGCTGCTCTACCACTTGAGATATCGTGACGTCGATCCTCTCGGACACCAACTTTCCACCAACCCTCACCTTTTGAATTTTCCACCCTTTTGCCATTTTTCAATCCTCCTTTTTATCTTAACCAAAACCTCAATTAATTGAAAAGAATTTATTTGGTCAAGCGGACCACGAGAACCTAATAAAATTGTTTGTATTGTTAAACTTATTTTTTTAGAAAACAAATTCTAGAACATCGCCAAACCCGAAAAGGTCAAAAACTTATATTTGTAAATATCTGTTCGATTTTGTTAACTGTACTTCCATTTAGACAGATGTGGATTTGGTTGTAATAAGACGAGGCTCTTGCGACCTATAGATGGCCCATCGAGATCCTGAGCCGGATGAAACGAGTAATCGTCCTTACCCGATTAAGAATAGGCTATACGCCGCGCTATACGCGGTTGAGACGCGGGTACCTGCTCTTGGGCCAAAGAATAGAAAATAATTAAGAAGAATAGAATATAGAATGTAATTAAACCCGCCCCATATTCCCGACCGAGATACCTACACGTTGGTCCATCCCGTGCGCAATATGCTTGCGGACAAAATCTCGGATGGAACTGGGAATGTGAATGACTGTCAGGCAGAGCATAAAAACTATATTGCCGAGAAATAATCTCTGATAGAGCCTTCATGGCCAAGGAGCAGAGAGAGAAAAAAGAGAAACTATCTAAAAGAGAAAATAGGTTAAAATCAAATTATATATAACTGAGCTTTTGTAAATTTTGTAAATGTCTTCGACGTAGTACTATTTATAGCTGAAGGATGCATGGAGAAGTGAATTGTTTACGAATTTTCATGGACGACACTATGTAAAATAACTGGACGCTTGACCTCTTCACCTTCATTGTTTTACTGTTTTAAGAATCGAATTCGGGGCTTACGCGCTCTACGGAATTTCCGAAATTTGATTTGTTTGAGAACAAAGAAAATACACGATACTGCAGCGATGGAGGTACAGCGGTTGTAAAAGAGATTTCTGGCCTGTTTGACGATGTACGTGGCGTTTTAAAGGAATGGAGGAAGAACGAGTTTCAACTCCCCCTTTTTAACCGGAAATTGAATTAGCTATATAAAGAAAATTGTATTATCTCCGACTTCTTAGTTTCCTTCTTTGTAGCGCTCTAATTTAGACTTTATTACACTAGCCTTCCGTTTGGTTTATAAAAACGTTGTAAATAATTTCATTTTCAACAACGGTATGTTACTGCAATATGTTTTGTTTTTCCTTCTTTTTTTTCTATTACCGGACCTTATTCGTTCCTACAGGCCGATGTTTATCACATTTACATAGTCTGGTATTTCTTTTTGCATGATTCCAATATCAATTATTTAACAATGTAAAATTGTAAGTCCTTTGACTTTTACAATTCCATTGGAGGTAAACAAACTCATCATTGCCCGAATTCATTCGATATAGATCTTCCTTATCTCTCATTCTATATCTAATGTTGGAACTAGATGACAGCAGAAAATTTTCTCAATATGAATCTTATTAAACTGATTTATTAATGAATAGGGGGTTTGCATGTTTGAAAATTGTAGAGGAAAGTTAAACTGAGAATAATGTCTTATTAGTCCATTTAAACTTAACATGACCCTGGCTTAACGTCCAACACCCTTCTAAGTCCAGAGGGCCGAACGAATTCAGGATACTTTTCCCAAATTGATTTCTAATAAAATTCCAAGGGCTATGCCTGGATTCGAACCCAGAACCACTCGTGTGGCAAATACTAGGCCTAAATTCTCAATTATCGCAGTTCACAATTTAATACATTTATAAGTTATGTAATATCAATTATGTTTTTAAGTATATTTTAACATATTTGTGCTAAAATTTAATTTGAAATTAGTCTTATTGCAGACTAACAGTGCTCACAAGTGTCCAAAAATTGCTTTTAAGAATGAAGGGATTGAAGATGAATCACGCTCATGTAGACCTTATTTCTTGAATGACGACGAAATGAACAAAAGTTTTCGAACTTGATTCGTATCAAACATGTCAGGAGCTTACCAAAATGTTCAATTTAAACGAAGACACATTCGCTCTAGCTTAAATCGATTTTGGAAAATGTCGAAACAAAGGAAATGGATAAATTGACCGACGGTAACAAGTTTCAGGCTCTGCACATTTGCTTTTCATTGCATTGACGTCACAAACGAGAGAAGATTGTTGACCAGATTGACACATGCGTTGAAAAATGAATGTATCCTGTACAGTTCAGTAACACCACGAGTCGTCGTACCATTGGCTTTCTCGCCAAATGGCCTTATCCCATTGAAGCGAAAATCGAATATTCACCAACGAAAGGGGATAGTTTGTATTTCGTGGAGTACTTTTTTAAACTTTGTCTTTAGGGCAGTGCGCTCACTTGTTGTTTCATCACCGATCGCAGCGCAAGTTTTACAAAAGTTTTATAAGTACTCCATCAAACACAATACATCACATTTTGTTGGTGAATATTCAGTTTTCCCGTCAACGAGACAGGGTCATTTGATGACAGCCGAGTCCTGGTGTTACTGTACAGGATCCATTTACTCATCACACTGACAAAAAGTCTCCACTTTGCACAATGATTTCACTGAAAGGCAAATGTTTAGACATTGAAGCTGGATACCGTCGGTCAATTTATGATGAACCCATTTGATCAGCTTCCACGATTTCCCAAGTCAACGTAAGCAAGAGAGTATCATCGTTTAGAGTGAACACTTCGGTCAGCTCTGGATATGTTTGACACGAGTCAAGTTCGAAAACATCCCTCAATTCGTCGTTTTTAAGGCATAAGGCCTGCCAGAGCGTGATTCAATTTCAATCCCCATTCCCAGGAGGAAGGATTCTGAACCACTTTTGGGAAGTGCGTTCACTTGACACCATTGTTTCATCACAGTGCAACTTCTACGAGCTGTCTCTACCGCCCTAGTATCGAGCTAAAATTCATACAGTACGCACGATTTATGGGTTTGAAGCCATGAGAAAAAAGTGATTTATCATTTATAGTTGTATAGTCGATTGTTCAAGACACTTTTCCTTCAGGAACTGACGCATTGCATTGGTATTACGTGTTGCACCATCTAACCCTCCCATGTAAATAGAAATATGGATAAAATATATTAAAAGTATAACAATGAAAAATTACACCAACTTTTCCGGTTACCTCGAATTATATTGAACTATTTCATTGACATTGATAGATCGACTCTGTCAATCACTTGAGATATAACGCTAATGAACTTTATATTTATGTCATGCTTATAAATTGACGTATTGAAGAGTCTTTTGTATTGTTTTCTGACTTTGGCTAAAGTTTTTTGGTAATATGTGAACAATTCTTTCCGACAATCGTTACTTTTATGATAAGTACTTTTTATTAAAACAATAAAGGAAAAATGCATAAAGATAAAGTGTTATTAGGCTTCTATTTTCTATTATTTATTTTTTTGTATATAAAACTAACAATATAATCAGATTTTAATGTGCTCTCTCAATGCAAAACTATTGAAACTGCACGAATCAAAAGCCGGACGATTTTTAAAGGACATCTCTGAAATATGCCATGTGGGATCGATAAGGGCTATTTTTTTTATCAACATTCCAAAATAATTATTTGAAGATCATGAGATGCGGTCTGGTGTGACGTAGGTTTTAGAAAAACATTTTCTTTATCGTGCCAACGTTTCGATCTATATTCAGATCATCTTCAGGGCTCAAAGTGTTTGTTTTCTGTATACATGTGTCATCCTTGAATGTTGTGTTGAGAGTGCCCAAGTGGCCAACCCTGAAGATGATCTTAATAAAGATCGAAACGTTGCCACGATAAAGAAAATACTTTTCTAAAACCTACGTCCCACCAGACCGCATCTCACGATCTTCAAATAATCATTGACTAACGGTCACTAAACTATCAATTATTCCATAAATAAATTATTTAAAAATTTCGAATAACAATTAATTTACGTTAGTGTAATTTCTATAATAATGTAAGTTTCTATTGTTCACGTACAGTTGACGGATTTTGATGTAAGTTTTAATTGTGTTTTGTAGCTCCTGATTTTCGCACTAAGTTCCTATATTACAGGTATGTAGTCAGTTGTCCCGAGAATACTATACTACTTGGATTGTCTACTCGATGATTTTCATTTCATGCGAAACAGAGATGAGCATTTGAAAACGATTTTACCTGTTGAATTAGCCAATAGGGAATTGTCAGCTTACCACCCAACACAGTTGCACAGTTGAGACTGTGGCGTTAACGCCGGAGACCACGTAAGCGACTGGGTAAAGGTTAAAAATAAAAAAGAGGATCCCTAATGACGGTAAAACGGCATATTGCATGACCGTTCAAATCATTTATTAGGGATCCACCCTATTCCCAAATAAGAGGGGGAAATGCAGAAATTTATCGCCTCCCAGACTTATAACCCATCCTTTTAACAAACAATGATCTGCAATAACACGCAACGGGCACGGTGATTTGCACTTGGAAATTAATTGTTTATAAATATAAATTAATAATGCACATCCATTCTGGGATCGTATATTGAACACCCATGCCATCTCTGTTGCATGTGCAGGCTACATCTGTTTTACCTTATGTTTAACCTCATTAATGTAAGAACCATTTACTGTAGCCGGCTTAATTTAACGGATTGTTGCGTGTCAACGTCAATTTGGGCGTGGCGATTTTCCTTTACAGTGCATTATCGGGCAATAGCTATGTTTTAATCCGTTTTGAACATATTGAAAACCCGTATTTCTTGTTAAATCCCAAGATAGTGAGAGTGTTTCATTAGCCAAATTGAACCCAAACATTTTTGTTAACCATCTGGTTATAAATATTTGTAAAGAAGAACAAGACCTTCCACTTCTGGACAATCGTTAATTTCCTATTTTTCCAAGCTATCGTCTAAACATATCGAAATTACTTTAAAATAAATGAGATAATTGATGGTTATATTATAACTTTAAACACTGTTTGGTTAAAATAATGTTTATTGGTCTTGTTGTAGTTTTGGTATTGTTTACACTGAACGTCCTTCAAGAATTAAAGCTAAAAACGTATATAGCTTCTTTCCTAGTACGTTTCTTTATTCTGTTTAATAGAACCTTTTTCGCTCCTAATTAACCCTTTTAAATTATAAATTAACTTTTTTAAAATTTCATATTAACCTTTTGTCAATTTAAATCAAACATTAGTAATGTCAAATTAACCCTTTCTTTAAGCATTATGGTATAGAAGCATAAAAGCATGCAAACTAAAATTTCTGTTTATTTTTTAAATTAATTTTTTATTTATTTAAAATAATTTTGCTATTAGAATACCGTATGAAAATTAATTAGAACTAAGTTTGAAAATTATATCAAAACAACTGATTATTCTTTTATTAGTTTTTACAGAAATGTAAAATAATTTAAGCTTTGAAAAACCATATGAAAATTAATAAAAATTAAAAACAAAGCTCTCCGAGGCCATTTCATTTGTCGCCGAGAATCAAAATATAGATTACACGACATTTGAAAAATGGAAAAAAGGAGGGAAAATTCAAAAGGTGGGGTTGAAATGGGAAGTTAGTGTCCGAGGGCTTTATTTAATTTATCACGATAGTTCAAGTGTAGAGTAGCGCCGTATTTGGCCGAAGGTCGTGGGTTCGAATCCCGCTCGTGATACTGACTTTTTTATCTCAACTAAAAACCTTAATTAATTCAAAAATTAAAAATGTTCAATGACAAAACATACCAATAAGGGATCCTTCTATTAATTTTTTAACTATTTTTAAAACCGTGATAAATTGCGGTTTTATCAGCCCAAGTTTTTCCAGCAGTCGGTTTTTATAACGCTCTAAAATATCATTTATCATTTGGTTTTTTTTCACCAGGGTTCGCAACAGCAGATGTTATATCAACCCACGGGGTGCCGGTGTTTATGAAAAAAAGCCCATTTGTAAGTATGACGGGTTGGAATGCAGGGCGGCTGGATTCGAACCCGGGACCTTCACCTTACAGTGATGAGCGCCGTGTCAATGCCTAAGCCGTTGCGGCCACCGACGCCCCCCAAGCATTACTGTTATAATTATTATTATGAGCCCAAGTACTTTATAACGTAAAAAAATCTCAAATAAAAATAATTAGTTTGTATTTTTTATGTGTAATTTTAAGTTTAATTGTAATAAAGTTCAATGTGGTCATTTAAAAGGCCAATTATTAATTTTTTTTTAAATTGTTAAATACAGAAATTTTGCTGTACTTCATACGATCTCCTAGGTTTTTTAACGTTTTAAAGAAAGGGTTAATTAGATTTTAAAAATGGTTAATATAAAGATAAAACATATTGATTTAAAATTAAAAAGGATTAATTTGAATGTAAAAAGCTTAATCTGAAATTAAAAAAGGGTTAATTTGAATTTAAAAACGTTAATTTAAAAATAAAAAATGATTAATGTGAAGTAAAAAAGTTAATTTTAAGTTAAAATTTGCATTTAAAAAGGGTTAATGGTAAGTTAAAAACGGACAATTAAAAATTAAAAATGATCAATTCGAGAGTAAAACGTTTAATTTGAAGGTAAACCAGTTTAATTTGAAATTAAAAATGGCTAGTTTGAAGGTAAAAATGTTAATTTGAAATAAAACAGGTTAATTTAACATTAAAAATTGGTTAATGTAAGCTAACAGGTTCACCTGAAATAAAAAAAGGTTAATTTGAAGTTAAATGTTCAATTTAAAATGAAAAATGTTTAATTTACAGGTAAAAAGTTCATTTGAAATTAAAATGAGTTCATGTGATGCGAAAAAAGTTAATTTGAAATTAAAAGGGGTTAGTTTGGGGATGGTTAGGGTTTAATATTACGTCAATTATTTATTTATTAATTATTAAGCAATAATAATAATTTATCAATTATTTATATAAAAAATATTTAAGTGAATAATGTTTTTTACTCGTGATTTTAATTAACGAGTACTTACTTTGAAAGTAAAACAATTGAGATCCCAGTGTTTTAAAAATTATCTGGGGGCTGGCCCTGACTTTTACATAACAAAAAATTACACCACCTTTTCAGACAATTTCAGAGGTTTGAACTGTGAAGTTTTAATCATTTCAATAAGACAAGTAATAAACTGAATGAATATCTTGGACCAAACCCCCGCAAAGAAACAAGACACAGGAAAACGCTGATTCCATGCAAATCCAAGTCGTGTCAAACGTCGTCTAAACTCAATTTATTATCATTCACATTGAAATGCTAATAGCGGCTCGAGGGAACATCTCCGCTAAATGAACTAACCTAAATTCGGTTCGCGATTTGTCCAAGGCTCCATTTACCTCAGAAATTTGGCAACTGCTAAACTTAACTTAGAGAACCATTGTCGAGTAGGTGTTACATTTGCACCTATTTCGTTCTTTCTCCAGCCCCTTTTTCTTCGCTAACAATGACCCATGACCTTCACGGTATTTGACTTAAGAATACCTTAGAATATGTTCCACGGATGGTTAAACACCCTAAACCCATGGACACCCTACTCCATCAAAATGCCAAAAGTTGGCGTAAGTTTAGACGTAAATTAATAAAACATTGTTTCTTTAATATTAGTAAAAATGACGGTTTTCTTCCTACTAACTAAACGACTTGGGCAGAGATTTGTGTTATTCTTCCTATAGTTCTATACACAAATTCAGTCAATCGCAAAAAAAATAATACAATAAACTTCAGCGATCTAAGAAAATCAAGTAAAGAGAAAATATTTTTGATTAATATTATACATGCTGGTATGAATACCGGATGACTATATGTTTATTGAAAAAGTGAAAAATGAAAATATAACATATATAAAATAATCAATATCAATTTTAATAGAGTCCACCTTCCACCCCCCGATAGATTTTGTGAAAAATAACAGCCTCCCTAACTGAAAAATGTTATCTGCGAACTTGTGTCCGCTCCGTGGCCTGCCAAAAAGAAGAAGAGACTTGGTTGTCATTGAGCCAAAGGCCGACTCGATAATTCCACCAGCGTCGGGTCGTGAAATTTTAAACCGTAATTGTGTTTAAAATTATTCGCACCACCGTGAGAATTAACAATAAACGGGATTTGACTATATAATGGCCGAGAAAGCCTATCTCCAAGAGCGATCTGTCTAGTTCTCACGGGCGAATTCCTTTCCTTCCTCGCGTTAACTTCTTTTCAAGGAATGAGACGAAATAAGGACCGAAGACCAAATCTCTCATTATTATTGTCAAAAAATTATTCTTTTATCTAAGGTCTTGGTTGAGATGAAAAAGCCACGAGCGGGATTCGAACCCACGACCTTCGGCCTAACCTACTATAACCACTTGAGCTATCGTGACTTCGATCCACTCGGACACCCACTCCTCATCTAAACTTACCACCTTTAGAATTTTCCCTCTTTTTGCCACTTTTCATCTCAACCAAGACCTTAGATAAAAAGAATAATCAATTGAAATAATGAATATGGTCAATTATGACCGCTAAACATATATGGATTATTGTCAAAGTTTAATTTTGTAATATATGTAATTGCAAAAATGTATGTAAAATGCGATGAACTTGAAAGTAAAATGATCTTATCACTCAATAATATAAACAGAATTTGATGGCTATTTTTTAACAGGACGTTTCGTTCTTTCATATAAGGATTTAAGCTTTAAAATCTTATTTTTCTTGAAAAATCAGGTCGTAATTTTAAGAGGACGTATTTATAGTCCAAGTCAGACCGGCGTAGAGAAATCTGCATGTTTCTTCTTTAATTAATGCAGCACATTAAAAAGTTATTGATCGAGTTGAACGTAAGTTGTGCTAAGCACTACAAAGTTGAACTTTGTCATCGGCGTTTGACTGTTTTTTAATGGTTGTAGGATAAACGTCACATGTGTTCCAAATTTAAAAAAAAAAATGAACGTAGAGAGGTCCAAAAGTCGAGTTGAAAGAAGCCTATATCTTTCAGGCTCGTTTATCAAATCTGGACTTCTAAAACAAACGAATTTGCATTTCCCCTCCTCCACACCAGCGGGTAAAATTACCACGATAAAACGTTGCATAGACCGAAAACAGCTAGGCCGATTTAATGTTTTTTAACAAGGGTCCAGACGACGCCAGGTCCGTCTCATCTGCCGACTCGTGAACTGCCTCATATGAATATTAAAGGGGCTCGGGGCTCGTGCCGGTCCTCCAGGCTGTATGCTAATAGATGGGCGTGATGGACTCCCGAGGGCATTCCTGACCCAGATCTTTCCAACCCCTTTTATTCGGGTCAAACCAGACTCAACCGACTTTCCTCTTTCACTATCCGAGAAAAGAGGCACAATCACCCCGGGGCCATTTATGAATAAGAAAATTTTAATATTCTCCGCTGAACGCTGACATAGATGTGTACGAATTACATAAGTACTTAAACTTCTGTTTACTTTAATCACAAGCAATTTTCACCGCTTTTTCTGCGTTCTTCCTGACTGGGTTCATTGCAGGAAAACAATACTTATCGTTCCTGTACGCCTATCCAAACCGTCACTGTCAGTCAAAAATCGCAATTTTTGTAACCGAAGGTTAAAGTGTAAAACTTACGTTCTATTTTTCTTTAAGTTATATGATGATGGTGATGAAATTCCCAATAACACATCAAACAAACGAAAATTTAAATTGTGAGACCGTAACAAACAAGTACTTAACAAAACAGACACCAAATCAGCACCTACTTCGTGAAAGGTTTAAGAGGTACAGATCAAGCTTTCTGATTATCAAGTTTTTGTCAAACAAATTACGAACTCAAGCCTAATTGTGATGCGTCATGAACGAACAGAAAAAAAGACAAGTGCGATTTTGTAAGATTTGCATAGTGAAAACGAAAATAACAGAAATTAGTTATATGAAAAGATACTGTAAGTCTTTAATGAAAAAAGGACATTGGGCGTACCAATAATTAATAGGTTTCATTTCTTAAACCTTAATTACTTTTAATTGTACACATGTCCAAAATTTAAATTAATGAAAAAAATTCAAATTAATTATTGCTTCTAAATTTTAAGCTGGCAAGGATTTATGTCTTCACGAAGTAGGATAAATTAAATCTTAAATATATATGTCCTCGATTATGAAAAACAAGATGTTTGTCTATTTTAAAGAAAATTTTAAAGGTTCTAGAGAGTACAGTTCTACAGTACGTTATGAAGGCATCCCATAGGGAAGCTTCCCTAAGAGCTAAACAAGTCATATCATTAGCTATCCCGTAGCATATCGCACCCACCTCTCCTTGCCCTTCAAACTGTCAGCTCTTTCGTGACCACTTCCGAACAGTCTTAAACGGGGAACACACTTACCCGATGCTACCAGACGCCTTGTCTCGTTTTGGTAGGATGTGCACATATATGTGACGTCAAGCGCACGCCACGTACAGTCACACAGCATGTAACACAGTAATCACTATCACAATCGCAACGCCTCTTTTGTTCTTAATACACTATTTTGATCAAAAATTTGTAATAAATTGTTAATTAAATTTTACGAGTAGAACTTGTAATAAATTATTAGTTAAATTTTATGAACACAACCATGTAATAAATTGTTTGTTAAACTTAATTGTTTTAAATAAAGTTATTCCGGTGTTTTGATAAATTTTCTTCCTAACCATCATAATCAAATCATTTAAAAAAAACAACATGAATTTTTGATCTCATTTAATTCGGTTTACATTCAAATAGGAACGTTGTAATTAATATAACGACAAAATTACATATACTTAGTTGTAAATAAAGTACAAAAAAATATGAGTAATCCTGTTCTAACATTACTCGACGAAAATGGTGTAATTGTGTGAGCAAAACCAAGAAATAAATTGTTTGTTAAATTTTGTGAGCAAAACATTGTAATAAATTGTTAGTTAAATTCATTATATCAAAAAATTAATTTTTTTTTTAAATTAAAACTAATGTATTTTTGGACAAGTGAGTTTGATTAAAAATATGAGTGTCCGGTAGTTTTGAATTCGACTGTACTCGATGCGACCTGACAAAAATCTGACAATGGATTGCGTAGAGTAGAGTAGGGTAGCGTTGCATAGCATCGGGCAGATGTGCACGGGGGTAATACAATCTTACGGAAAATTGGTCTTTGGATTTGCGTCGGGTAGCATCGCATAGCGTTGCATCGGGTAAGTTTGTTCCCCGCTTTAGGCCATTGTCATACATTAAAATATGCAAATCCGATGAGTGCAAAACGAATATTGACAATCATCATCATCAGAATACATTTCCACGGTAGAAAAAACAATTGATCTGGCAAACGGAAACGTTCATTCGCGCGCGACAAAAATTTCAATTAACAAAAGAAATTCCAAGATGTTTAAGGATTTGAAATGGAAGCAGTATTCATGGCATATGCGGCACGTACGCACGTAGGGCAGAACTTCTTTTGTCGGTTTTGGATAATAGAAATAACAGGAGCGCCCACCTTTGACCGATATCGTTCGCACTCAAGGCGAAGTCTCGCTTTCGGCGTGCTTAAAGCCTGATTCACTTTCTATTTCCATTCAGACGCTTTTTCCGCTTAATCGGGCCCAGTCTGAGTCACCTCGGGGGTGACTGGACCTTTCGAGATTTCCTCTTCTTGGTTCCACTGCGGTTTTGTCTTCCTGGATATGATGGATACAAAAACCGGCCGATGTATGGAATTCGACAAAATCCTGCCTACACTGCTAACAAAAATCCCGCACTCACGTAAAGACGGGGTTGATATAAAAACAGTAATAATTCTTATTAATCTATACATCTTATTTTCAAGTTAATGGTAAAATACTCTTCACTTTGATTAGACATAGCCACAGTTCATCGATAGGAAATAATTTTTAATTAGTCCTGCCTGTTTTGTAATAGTGCCTTTTAAATTTTGAAAAATTAAAGTGTACTATATACACTGAGGGGTAAAACAGCGGCCAAACTCGTTTGTTTTTAGTAAATTCTTGCAATCTTTAAAATTGTTATTTGATGTTGTTTACTGGATATTTTTAAAGAAAAATAGTATATAGTGAAATATAAAATTGAACTCAGTAAAACAATTACTTTCCCAAAAATGGTGCCATTGAACCAATGAAAAAAAAATCAATTCAGTACGGAGTATTTCTTTCTCTTCCACCTGCATTCGACATGGCATCGATTTTTATGACTTTTCGAATGTCGTTTCATACTCCTCGAACTGCGCATTCTTAATTCCTGCAAATTCTATGACAACTACAAATTCTATGACAAATTCTATGACTAGGCATCTTTTTACCCTCTTTGACAACTCGTCCCAAAGGTGTTCGATAGGATTTAAGTCGGGTCTACATGCAGGCCACTTCAAACATTGAATTGAAATCCGTTCCAAGCAGTCACCAACGATCCTAGCTGTCGTCGCCAATTAGTGGCTTACAAAGAACAACTTCGGATAACACATTTTCATTGTATTGCGTAACTGTTAGGGGACCCTCGATGAAGATCAAGTTCAACCACCTCCGTATCTTGCGAGGATATGGCGCTCTCCTGTCTTTTCCACACCGTCAGAAGACCTCAAACAAAACGTTGACTCATCCGAAAACAGATGTTAGTCCAATATTGCCACCAATTGATGCGATTTCTAGCGAAACTTAACCGAGCTGTTGTGCGCCTTGTCAGATGTTCTGGGCCAGTGACAGGCCTTCTCGCACGTAATCCAGTTTCTGAAAGTACTTCGCCTTACAGTGCGTAAACTGACATTAACATTTCTAACTTGTTGAAGTCTTCTCTTGATTTGAGTAGCGAAAGAATGTCGATTACGAAGTACATTCGAAACAATGAAACGATCATTTCTCTGAGATCATTTCTCTTCTTGAGTAACCTCCAGTATCTCGGTACCGATGGAAGACCCTTCGGTTTTGGGAATGTTAAGCACCCTGGCCACATAGTTTGATTTCTTCCAACTTACAACAATGCTATGATTTTAGATGAATCTGTATCACTTAAAACCATCACTTAAACACATTTGAACCTTAAAAAATGGTACAATCTACAAAAAATCAAGCCACCGGAACATTACAAACAAGCTTTACGAAAAAACAACAAAGAAGAGATTGAATATTCAAAGATTTATTTAAAAAATCCTATTGTAAATACAAATAAGAGATTTTATCTGAGTTTTATTTACCTCTAATTCTTTAAAATGGGCCGTTAAAAGTAAGATAATTAGTGGATGATTGTTTAAGAGATAATTGAAAATATTAAAGTTGGCCTCGTCTTTGCTTCTCAGTTGTTGCATGGACAAAAATACTCACAATTCATTGATTGGAATAATTAAAGTTTTTAATTAATAAAATTTAAATTCAGTTAAGTTGGTATTTGTTCCCGAGGATGTGGAACATCACAGATTAAAAATTGTATTCAAACATTGGATACGAATTTCAAGCTGACAAGCTATAAAACTACATTTTTTGTCACAAAACATGTTTTACCACTCAATATGTTACATATTTTATGAGGAAACCTCATGATAATAAGATTACACGTCATATGCGTGAATTTGTTAAGATTTACAAAAATGGACATCACTGCATAAATAGAAAAAACAAACAGGTATTATATAAGATTTGTCCTTGGTTCATTTTAGCTTGTTTTGATCCCCAACTCTGAAATAATCCAGTAAAAACATATTTCCCTGGATATAGTGTTATTTGCCAATATGATAGAAAGTGTAACTAGTAAATTCTCTCTAGGTAGGAAGGATAATGAGAATCACCTTCGAGGGCAACATAAATATAGGGATAAAAGGATCCTTTTTGGTGGAAAACAAAACGCTTTTATGGCATTTCTTCTCTGGCCCAGCTTCCTTTCTTTTTTCTCCTAACAATGAACTATTTATCGATGATTAAAATCGCTTGGTTTTTACTTGCAAAGGCCTACTGATTCTAAATAACGCACCTTTGTTGCTATAACAATGGTATAAAAAGGGTTATTTTAACCGCTGCCCTCGAAAGTTTATCCAGGAGAGAGGTGGACCCATTCAACTAACTGCCTTTATTCTAGAAAGAAAAATCTTGGTAACAATTTACTTAACTATACGGTTTTTCATTGTTGTAGCACAACGAAGAACAATGGGTTAGAAACACGCTGTCGACCGACTAGAAAACTAAATCATGCTTTTATACTGGATGGTTCGACATTGTCATACGAGAAAAAAGGTCGTAACCATGTTAAGTGATTAAGACCAACCACTGAAAATTACGAAATGCCGAAACGCGTCCGACGAGACAAAGACAGCGAGAGTAAGCGGACCGGATTGATTTGTAGCTGACGGAGATATACTTTCATAGCCAGCTGATGTTTTTTTAAAGAAAAAATTACGCTCCTTTTCAAAAATATTTTCTGAAGACCATATAAATGTTTTATCTATTTAATGTATAATAAATAAATATAAACAAAAAGTTTATTACTCATTAGTGTCTTTATTTTAATGCACTTAATTAGCCTCCTTAAACAACACTGACTCGTGTGTTCCGAGGGGTCGTCTAGGATTACAAATAATAATAAAACAAGAATATAGAGCAGGAAAACAACTGTATCTTAAGAATTCCGATCAATACAACAGTTGGGGCGTAGGTGGCCGCAACTATTTAGGCGTTGTCACGGCGCTCATCACTGTACTGTAAAGGTCCCGAGTTCGAATCCAGCCGCCCTGCATTCGAACCTGACATACTTACGAATGGGCTTTTTTTTCAAAAACACCAGCACCCTGAGGATTTATATGTGCTGTTGCGAACACTCGTAAAAAAAAATACAACTATATCTCGGTAACAGTGTCGTTCCATCACGGGCTCTGGCCAACACTTGAGGAGCATCTGCCCTTTTAAAAAACTATAGATAGATAGATATACTTTATTTACAAAATGAAAAAATTTAGAGTTAAAAATAAAAAAACAGTATTATTATGGCATGGTATTAAAACCGTCATCCAGAGTTCGGAGTGCATTACTATCCCAAGAATATGCATAATTATATAATTATAAGAAAAGGAGAATTTAAAATATCAACTTCAGAGGTTACAATTATTTACAGGATTTTCAAATTACAAGGTTGAATTGCGATAAACTTTGAAAATAATAAAAATGACACTTCAAAGAACAAAAGGATTCCAACTTACAAAGGGTCCCCCACAGGAAAACAGAATTCGCATTTAGAAATTTAAAAAACTATATATTATATGAAGTTAAGATTATATGAGTGGAGAAGTAATTAATTAATTACCCTTTTATCACACTCTGTTCACTAGGAAGAGAATCGCGAAGCCATTGGCAGTTTAGGCGTCTTAAAGGATGTGAGGAAGGTTTCGGTATGAATGTGTTGACCCATGGGATTGGGATTCGGGTTCTGAGTTTATGGAGTCTGTAAAGGCGGCTCCAGACAAATTTTCGCCGAATCCCAACTAGCGTGGATGGACGATTTGCCATTCGCCGAATAACTCTCGGCTTTTTGTCGGTTTTCTTGTCCGCTTCAAAGGGCACGAATATTCGTGATGAAACCGCAGTCAAACCATCCACACAGTCAGGAATCAACTATAACTGTGCATACCTTTAACTAACTGTCAACTGTTATCAAAATCAACCGTAAGTGTATACTTCTATTTAATACTATTTATTTTTCATTAATAAACGATTGCTAACTACTATGAATGTTTTAATTTACACAATAACAATTGTTTTTTTCTTGTTGGGAAGGGATTAAACCAATGCAACAGTTTTGGAGTTCTTCGATGTTTACGAAACAGAACCAATAATTTGGAAAGCTCCTCTTACAAATCATAATTTGTTTTATAAATAAAGCAGTAATTAAAACTATAAAAAATATAATTAAATATATTTTTTCAATTAGTTTGTAGCCACTGCACAAAATAGTAACCGCAGCTGCAACAGTGACAGTTTCACTGTTGTACATTACGATTTGTTGTACATAGAGGAATCCAACGGCATTTGTAAAATACGTATTCCGTTTCCGCAAAGACCAGGAGGTTAATAGGGACCTCAACTCACACGTGTGTATACGTAGGCACGCTATTTCGCGAATGCCAAGACCAGCATCTAGGCAAATATTCGGTGGATCGGCATTAGGCGAATAACGCATGTCTGGAGCCGCCTTAATGATTTATTGCCAGGACAAATGTAATTTGAAGGTCTGTACGAATAGTAATGTTGGATACGAAAAACGGGGCTTGGGAAAGGTTCGACGGAGGACTGGAACGATAGCATCTTTGGACGTTGGAACGCTCGGTTGAATTAAATATTTCAATGACGTACGTCCAGAATGGTTGTATTAATGATGCGTATGTTTGGAATGACAGTTTCAGACTCCTGTCAAATAATGACTTTGAGTGTTATACCAGTTCTATACTTTTGGGTCGAGCGTTGAGACAAGTGAAGACATTGGTTGCTTAGAGGAACAAAATTTAGTAAATTAGATGAGAGGTGATGGTTATTTGTTAGGATTTAGTTCCTCCATTTCGTGAACCATTCTTCTTCACAGGACACATGGCTCTGGAATTTTCAGACACTAGTAGGCATGGGATTGCTTAAAAAATAGCGGTATCGTCGACATTTGTAAAGAGTACAGTATCGGGATTGATAAGAATAGAAATGATAAATGATGGAGTGAGTGTGGTGTTTAATCCTTTTTAAAAAGATAGTTCCTACTCACAGTAAGTTGTTTTGCAAGGATCCGGATTTCGAGCCCTTTAGCTCATCCTCAGGTTGTAGAAGTCCTTCAATCTGATGATGAGCTAAACGGCTCGAAATCCGGAACGTTGCAAAACAACTTACTGTGAGTAGGAACTATCTTTTTAAAAAGGATTGATAAGAATGTCTGCAGTGTATGATCAATGCAAAGTGGGACCAAGTATGTTGCCTTGCAGAACACTCGTTTCAGCATAGTCCGTTGGGAGAACAAATATATAAAATAGGGAATTCGCAAACCTATTTTTTATAATTGTTAAATGATAATTATATAAGACTAAGGTTGTCGGATTGCATTTATAGGATTTGTATTTAGTAAAACCTTATCAAATTAAAGTCATATTGATTAAGAATTCAGTGAAATAATGGGCAAGAAAATTGTAACTTGTGTAATATTTAGTGACAATATGTAATGATTATTTAGAGATCGTGAGATGCCGTCTGGACCAGACTCTAAATAATCAACCATTGTACTATTTTTTGCTTACAGATAACATCTTGCCATCTCTCAGGCCATTTGTTTCACCAATCGTACAATATTTAGGGCAGAAAGTTTTTTCTGATTCTGTCACATACAGACACATTTATGGAAGTGAAATCGTTTCAGCCGAGGTCTAAGGGTTTTCCCTCGTACCAAAAAAAAAAAAAAACCACGAGAAAAATTACTATATTTCTTGCATGGGTGGAATAATTTTTCACGCTTATTACAACATAGTTAAATAAAAATAGAGCATGGGTATTTCTTAAAAAGCCAGTATGTTGTTTAGTGAGGGCAAAATGACATTTTATCAACTCAACATACAACAATAAGAAATATAAGTCTTATATGATGGAGTGTTCAGTAAATGTTGTTGTTGTTAATAATTTTACAGTCATAAAGTTCGATTTATAACTTGTGAAACAGCCAAGGAGGTTCGAAGTCAGGCAGAAATGTCGTGGGGCAATACCATCAAATATTTCCAAGTGCGGAAAAGCTTGTTTTCATCCGAGGAAGGGCAAATAACCTGGAGATAATCCTTGGTAGGGCCTCCGTCGTTCTCTTCAATATGTGACAATGGGCAAAGGGTCTCGTTTTGGCAAGTCATTTGGAGCCAGTCCAAATGTCTTGATTCAACTCCTGCACCGCCTTTCTTCGGACTTTTTGTCACTGAATTTTACAGAGACCACGGTAATTGTTCTCGAGTAAATCTCCGTTCACTCGGTTTATTCAACCTTCGGCCCGAAAGGGAAACCGTGCGAACCCTTTCGAGGAAGGAAATTTATATGCAAATTGGACGTAAATTGTGAGTGTTAAGCTCTTGGAGAAACTTCTTTTGTGGATGAACGCACTTATGAAAAATGAATTTTTTTTAATATAAAAGATAAAATATTATTTTCGGACCGAATAAATCAAATTATAAAGTATTAAATTATGCCGTAAAGCTTCTTTCCCGTATGTTTTTTCTCTGAGAAAATGTTTTAGGTAGAACTAGGGTGATCCGCTCCTGCTCGCTTCGCTCGCCAACCCCCCCCCGGGCCGCCCCACGGCAACTAGCGCCAGCTAGCTTTTTGGAAAAAACTTTAAAGCCTGGAAGTTTACTTTTTTAATAAATAAAAAAGTGTGTGGTGATTAGTGACCGTTAATCGATAATTTTCAGAAATCGTGTGATGCGGTCTGGTGTGATGTAGGTTTCAGAAAAACATTTTCTTTATCGTGCCAACGTTTCGACCTTTATTGAGATCATCTTCAGGGCTCAAAGTGTTTGTCTTCTGTGTAATTGTGCCATTCTTGCGTGTCGTGTCGAGAGTGCACACGGGCACGATAAAGACAAGTTTTTCTGAAACCTACATCACACCAGACCGCATCTCACGATTTCTAAATAAATATATAAAAAAGTGCAATTCTCGAATAAATAAGATCAAAAACTTTCGCCTCGATTTTTGACAGGCTCCCTATAAAACATAACTTGTGCACTACTCCAACGTTTCGTAGAGAACCGATTTACTTTTAATTTGCATTTTATTGCCGATCTTTGTTGTACACCTCGACAATACTACATATAATTGTCCATGTGTACATATTGGGTTTTTGAATTTATATTTAAATTAATCCCATAAAAAAATAATAATAATTAAAAAAAATTGTGGCTGAAATCTCGTACGAAAATTTCAAACTAATTCTTTTTATATAAGTGAAAACCATTCTTCTAGAAATGAAAACAAAGTAAAACGTACGATGAATTTATAAAGTAAGTATTAAGGCATAAATCGTCTTACTTGCAGGCTACCGTAGACTCTTTCAAGTGAAAATTCAAATGTATATTGAATGCAACTTAGTGACCGTTAATCGATAATTTTCAGAAATCGTGTGATGCGGTCTGGTGTGATGTAGGTTTCAGAAAAACATTTTCTTTATCGTGCCAACATTTCTATCTTTATTGAGATCATCTTCAGGGATCCAAGTGTTTGTCTTCTGTGTGACTCTCATCACGACACGCAAGAATGGCACAATTACACAGAAGACAAACACTTTGAGCCCTGAAAATGATCTCATCAATAAAGATCGAAACGTTGGCACGATAAAGAAAATGTTTTTCTGAAGCCTACATCACACAGACCGCATCACACGATTTCTGAAAATTAAAACACTATTATCAGAGATTCTGATCTTTTGGAAAAGAAAGCACTAAGAAAAAATAAAAATTTACTTTTGTTCAAATACAAAATATATATTCCCATCAGTCTTAAACCAGTTAAAACGTTCGTGCAATTTTCAACTTGTTACCTTGTTACTTTAGCTCATACTAAAAAGGAAACTAGCACACTGTAATTCTAACAAAACCGGTTACTATAACTTGATGTTAATAATATGATCTCACATAGCTCTAAAAATATTGAAGGATAACTGAGTAACGTGTTTTACGACGATCTGGACAGGACAAGGTCTCTTTAAAGACGTACCATTTCTTTATTTCTTGACGCCTACGTGCTAACAAAAAGCTCTTGATGTCATGTGGGCTTCTTTTTACTTCATGTGGGTTGCTCTTGGATTAAATAACGGTTTTAAACGAAAGGTTGGGAACTGAAAAACAGGAAGAAATTAATTAACATAAACAAGGGGTTAAACCAAAGTACTCTAGATCAACTGCAAACTCAAGTAAATATTTCAATCCAAAATCAATACTTCGCATGTACATAATTGAGCATCAAGAAAAAAAAACATATTACACACAATAAAATCAAAGCTGAAAAAAAAGTCGAAGAAACCTGGTCAAATATTAATCTAAAATGCATTATCTACGCTAGTCTGATACGTATTAGCATGTTTTAGATAAGGGTTTTATCAAGCGGAGATAGGAAAATCTCGCGTTAGTTCACGCCCTGATTTTTAAAAAAAATGCGTTATATTGTACTATTAGATCGTGTGTTTTAAGATCGTCTGAGAAAAAGCCATATGTTGGGGTTTTGCCCATTTCGCGATTTTCCAAAGTTATCTAAATTTTAATCCTACTATACGTTCTGTTAGTCTAGACTAGGCTAATGAAACAGTTTATACAATAAGAAACGGTTAACAAATGTAAAGTCATAAAATTAGAAAACGAGAAAAAGTCAAATCTTGGCGTTTTGCCCCTATTTGCCACTTTCCAAAGTTATCGATACTTTATGCATATTATACATTCTTTTAGTCTAGACCAGGATGATTAAACAGTTTATACCATAAGAAAGGTAAACAAATGTTAAAAGTCATTAAATTAAAAAATGAGAAAATGCCAAATCTGCGCGTTTTGCCCCATTTTGCGAGATAAACTATTTGCCTTCCTTTATGAATCCTGTCTAATAAACAAATTATAAATTTTTTCACGTTAAAACGTTATGTAGAACAATTAATCAAGGTTTTTAGTTCAGATAAAAAAGTCAATGGAACGAGCGGGATTCGAACCCTCGATCTTCGGCTTGATACGGCGCTGCTCTACCACACCCACCAACGAGCGGGATTCGAATTGGGCCATTTCATTTGTCGTCGAGAATCCAATCCGATTACACATTTGAAAAATGGCAAAAAGTAGGGAAAATTCAAAAGGTGCTACTGAGATGGGAAGTTAATGTCCGAGTGGATCGAGGTCACGATAGCTTAAGTGGTAGAGCAGCGGCGTATCAAGCCGAAGTTCCTGGGTTCGAATCCCGCTCGTTCCATTGACTTTTTTATTTCAACTAAAAACCTTGATTAATTGTAATATATTAATTGGTCAAGCGGACCACGAAATTAGTGAAGTTATGTAGAACATGGCTCCCATCGGCGGCTAACAACATATTTTCAAGGCAGTCTTGACCCTTGGTGGTTTTTGCCTCACAAAAAATCTTAGATTCCGGTTGTGACACGAGGTTTAAAGATTGATATTTTCGCGAGAAATTTACTGGATGGATAAAGCTTATAAAAGGGATGGATGGGGGAACATACACGACGCAACGCAATGCCACGCAACCCGACGCCAATCCGATATTAAATTTTACAAAAAAATATACTATACTATAAAAAAGTAAGTACTAAAATATACTATTTAAAAAAAAAGGCATTCAATTTTTTGTTGTTTATTTCAAACTGTATGTATTTTTGTCGTTAAATTAATTTCAACGTGCTTGTTTCAATGTAAACCAAATTAAACGAGATCAAAACTTCATTAGTTTTAATAAAAATTATTTAATTATGATGTTTTGACCAGAAATTTATCAAACACCGGAATACCATTTAACTAACATTTTATTTCCTGATTTTACTCATAATAACGCATTAAGGGCAAAATTAGGTTAAAAATTGTTAGTTAAATTTTACTCATTCACTAGATCATTTTCCGGTATTTTGGTGAATTTCTTTCAAACCATCATAATAAAATAGTTTTTATTAAAACTTTAATTTCTGATCTTATTTAATTTGGTTCATATTAAAATATGTATGTTGTATATAATAACGATAAAAATACATATAATATGAAATAAACAACAAAATACTTTTTTTAGTCTTTGAGTGTATACATGTTAAACAAGGTGTCCTTTTTAGATGGCCCGGCTGAATTTCACTTGAACCACTGACGCTATCAAAAATACAAAAAATAAATGTTTAATATTTTTTAGTCTGGTTTTATTGCTGAATCTGAATGACAGTTTTTTCTCAAACGTTTTGCCATAACTTTGTCATTTTTTGACCGATTTAAAATACGATTACTCCATGGCTTTTAGCGCAAAAAATCATTTAAAATTATGTCAAGATGTATTGGGCCGTATTTGAAATTTTCAAGTTGAACTGGAACTGAGGTATACTGTATAATTTTCTTCTAAAAAAAGGTGAAAATGTGAAACTAGACCAAAAAATATTAAATACTTTTTTTGATAGCGTCATCGGTTCAAGAAATTCACCCGTGCCATCTAAAAAGTATACACCGTATATAGTAAATGGTATATAATACATGGTTATAATACGTTGTGTTATTTTTTCTGGTCCGCTTCCTTTATTGGTCTATCCAGTTAAATTAATGTTTCGTCTTCCAAAAATATAAAATATTCGAATCGATCAGCATTTGCTTCTTTTTCTAATATACAAAATCAACGCATGATATTCGCTAGGTACACCTCTAGTGAGGTTCACTTCATGGATCAAAGTGTTTTCTGTCTGTCGTTGAAAGCAAGCAGATCGCTTCCTCATTTTCTTCCTCTGAGCGATCCATTTCGCGAATACTACACCGTATCTCGTACCCACCCCACCAACTTGCGACAAGGGGTCACATAGCATTGTGTTCCTACGGTTAAGTGTGTTCCGCGCATAAGAGTTACCTCGTAAAAGAGATGAATTACGACCGGAAGAATGTAGAAGGAGAAAAGAAGCAATCTCTTACGTTCCGCTATATTTCGAACTACTCGTTAGGTAAACTCCTGCAGACGTTATTCATGAATGCATAAAGAAATGGAGACATAAACCAAAATACTAAATCATAATAGTAACGTTTCTGCAACCATAATGATTTTGTTTCTGATGAAATGTAATATTAAAAACCTGTTATCATATTTGTGGTTTGATCACCCCTGATCATTATTACCGCTGAGATGATTCAATGAACCTATGCCGCTATGCGTCTGACCAAAGCATCGAGAACTGGCGAACCAGGAAGTTCGAACAATGGGCTAAGCAATGAATCATGATGACAATCACCACTCAGACCTCGAAACAACAAATACGATAAAAATACAAATAATTTCAAATAAACAACAAAATACTTTTTTTTCTTTGAATCTTGAAATATGTGGAGCCATTTGCTCATGTATTTGGCGAGCGATTATTGTTTATGCAAGATAATGCAAGACCAACTGTCGCCACCAGTGTTATGCAGTACCTTCGATATGGCAATATTTACACTGAAGGCCAGCCGGTATCCCAGATTTGAACGAACCCCGTTGAGTATTTTTGGAACGAGCTCAGATTTTTGGTACAACGAAGAAATAACCCTTCTACAACCCTAGCTGAGCTGGAAGTTACGATAGTTGAGATTTGGGTTGAAATCCCTCAAGAAGTGGTAAAAGGCTTAATTCGAACATGCTGAGAAGATAGAATTTTCTTTTCTTTTTTAAATTAATTTTTTGTTTTTTTAGAGATATTTTTATTTTCACACTAACTAATCTTCACAGTAAACTTCACACTAACTTATCTATAAATATCTGATGTTTGCTATGCGATCAACTTCGTATATATATCCGAATTATAAAAAATATCGGTGTTATATTACTGAAAATGGAAGTACCTACATTAAAAATATCAAAATATCAGTGTGCGCCAATTTTTTTGTGTAGCAGTGTAGATGAAAACCATCACGGACCATCGTAAATTCAAACAAGTATACTTAAAAACGTACAAAAAGGACGATAAATGGATATACTCCAAAACCTGAAAATATATAAACATAACACTTTGACTGAGTAGAAATACTTTGATTGAATATAAAAAAAATCGTTAATTGGATTGTATAAATTCACTTTTTTCCACTCCCTACATGTTTTTGTTAAATTTAAACAATGTTTGTAAATGCCAGACCCTGAAGATGATCTCAATAAAGATCGAAACGTTGGCACGATAAAGGAAATGTTTTTTCTAAAACCTACGTCACACCAGACCGCATCTCACAATTTCTGAATAATTATAAACATAACATTCAACACTAAATAACTCATAAATATACATATTAACAATAACTCACAAATATTTACGCCATTTAAAACATTATAAAAATTAAAAAGGACCAAAGATAAAATAGCCCGACTAGAACAATAAAAAACCAAACATAATCCATCAAACAAACCGACAAAGAACACTAATACCTATGAAGTCCCTACACAATCCATGACCTCGTAATTAAAACTTCACTCCACAAGAATCGCCCAAACAACGATGATGGCGAAATGTCGAAACCCGTCAGAACAAACATAAATCAGAGGATAGGAAAACCAGGATGATAGATAACTATCAAACCATACGTTTATCACCCAGCAGACCACAAGAGCAAATCTCACCTAAAGTTTTAAGTAAATAACGAAATACGGTTTTTGAGAGTATTTTAAACAAATACATAATGTTGAAAAATGAATTTTGTATGAGAGATCGAAGTCTACACGATCAACAATTTCGTTAAGAAACATTAACGATTTATTTTTTAAACCGTACTATGGAAATGGTAAAAATAGTTATTCGGAAATCGTGAGAAAACGTCCGGTGTGACGTAGTTTTCTGAAAAACCTTTTCTTTATCGTGCCAACGTTTCGGCCTTTATTGAGATCATCTTCAGGACCTGGGTTTTACAAAAATTGTTTTAATTTAACATGTAGGATGTGGAAAAAAGTGAATTTATACAATGCAAAAAAAAAATATTTTTTATATTCAATCAAAGTATTTCTACTCACTGTCATTCTTGCGAGTCGTGTTGAGAGTGCCAGTGAGATATTGCTGTTTTATGTTTATATGCGTTGGATTTTGAAGGAAGTCAGTTTTTTGCATTGTATAAATTCACTTTTTTCCACATCCTATGTTTTTGTTAAATTTAAACAATGTTTGTAAAACCCAGCCGCTGAAGTTGATCTCAATAAAGACCGAAACGTTGGCACGATAAAGAAAACGTTTTTCTGAAACCTTCATCACACCAGACCGCATCTCACGATTTCCGAATAACCATAGACTAACGGTCACTAATCCCCACACATTTCTACACGGGTAAAAATAGTAGAAATAAAATTGTTGAGTGTGTATATTAACTGTTTTATGAGACATTTGATAAGGTCAATCTTGTACAAACTAGATAAACCTTTGAAAGTTATATTTTAACAACCCAAACGATAATTAATCTTTCTCCACCATAAAATCATGCCCTATCGCCAAATTAGAAAAAAAATTACAAGCGATCTAATTCCAGTATATTCAGTTTGAGAGAGGTGTAAAACGGAAATGTTCGTCATTGACGGTTCCGAAGTGTGATAAACAAGTCAGGTCATTTAATCGTTGGAAGTGATGGAGAAGGGAAAGATAACGAGAAGGATGATTAAAAAACTGTCAAAATGTAATTTAAACGTAATTAAAAAAAATACTGCACTTGAAATCAATAACAATTAAATACTAATTATTAGGGCACTTGACAATACTAAAAAGCCATTGACAACATTAAAAGAGCTCACCCATACAGTAACAAAATATATTACAATACAAGTATTTTGAAGCACACACGTAAGCACTTCTTACACAAAATTTGAAGTTTGCTCATACTTTTTTCTTATTTTTGGCAGTGGTGACTTAAAATGACAGTTGTTATAAAAAAGTATTGATATTAAAAATTCAAATTGTCTTCAGAACAGAAATTGTAACATTAGACCGCGTCTATTTGAGTGTGTTTGTAGATTCGTCATCTAGTTTTTAGTGATGTATTCAATGTATTGCGAAATATGCGAAGAGACATCCGTGATTTTTTTTTTCGTTTTATTGTCAATATTTGAACCACCCTTTCTAGCTAAAAACAAATCGATCTAGGATAAATGAATTTAATGTGAAGTGTAATCTCTGATGCACCGGGATTCACTCTCAACTGTATTTGGGCAAAATATCGATTGACATAATAAACTCAATAATGAGGAGTCTCAGTTTCTTCGATGGGCCAAGACTGCTCGGTGTGTCCCACTTAGTTGAAGGGTGCAACTCCCTGGCTCTATCTAGAGAGCGTGTAGGATTGCCCCCTATGAAAATCGTGCTGGAGCATCTGAGTCCCATGATCCAACTTTTGGAGGAAATAGGGCCGTTTTATTTTACATAGTAATGATAGTTTTGCGTCCCTAACGTTTGTTGACAGTGAATGTATTTATTAGTGTGAATGGGTAGTGTAAGAGGGTAGACGGCAGAATATGAGTCGATTAGGTTTGTTATATATTTTAGAGGGTGATGGAAGAACACCGAGCACTCAACTACTCTAATTCAGTGAATGGTATGTAGATAAGTAAGAATGTATTTACGAATGAGTAATAGTGCAGATGGGAGATTGATTGTTGGAGGCTGAAATGACCTGGCTGTTGATAACCCCTTGAGATCAGCACCGGCGGTTGAACTGATAATACCGATGTTTGGCCCCAGACTGCCAACACCTGCTGCGGTGGGTGATTCACAATTTATTGTAAATTACGAAAGCTGCAATAGGTGGACTGCGAGAAGTGATAGACTCAACTTTGTATGTACATACAAATAATATTATAAAAAAAAAAAAGTACGATATACGATTTGTGCGATTTTCATTATGAAAAACAATGGTAGGTAGTTTAATAGTGCTGAACCCAAAGTACTTGAAGTGTTAAAGCGACTTGTTTTTATTTTATTTTTAATGGATATAAATTTTATTAGTACATAATCTATTTTGGCTATTTAAATCTCATATATTTGGATAAGGACAGTTTCTAGAACAGACCACCATGCTTTAATTTTAGATTCGAATGGATTTAATGAAAATAATGTGTAAGACTCATTTTTCTATTATCACAGGGGATTCTGACTCATTGAACGTGATTGTCGGTCTGGAAGAATTAGTAAATTCCTCTTGATTTCCCGACTTGGCTGCCATCCTTGAGAGCCAAACGTAAAATGAACAACGCGGGTTATTTTAATTATCCAAGAGCAAAACAAACTTTATCAAGTGAATAGCTGTTCGGTTTTACATCATGGTGAACGTTAGTCTTAATATTTCTGAGAAAATCACGAAAATATGCCAATTGTTGATTCAATTTATGTCAGTTTAGAGGTTGCATGAGGGAAAATACACATACACAATCACATGATTACGATTATTTTATGATTGTCCAGCTTAATGCCGTTTTAACGAATTAAGTGATCGAAACTTAAGAAAATAACTAGGTTCCACGGCTGAACAAATAATTTACACGTTATTATTTTTCAATTGGGTGTGCTTAAGACGTGTTTTTAGGGTCCCCCGATTTTTGAAGGAAACAGGGTTGTTTTATTGTCTATAGTACTGATAGTTTTGTGTACCTAGCTCTGTTGAGAGTGAATGTATTTGTTGGCCTTATTGAGTACCTCATCTACGCTCAATTAGGTTAGTTATATAATATGTATAGAAGGTGCTCTTCTGTGGCACAGGAAGCACCCACAATATCAATGAGTACCTCAGACAGAAAGACAAAAAGAAAATAAAGGAACAATGGAATACACTCATTGGACACAAATAATCAAAGAATCTCCTAACAAATTTAGGATGGAAAGAAGTTATGTATCAAAGGAAGCAGGAAAAAACTGCGAATCCTAACAGGATTCTTAACAGGACACTGCAAGCTAAATGGACAATTAAAGAAAGGTGGAATAATCCGAGAAGGCACATGTAGATTCTGCAAAGAGGTAGAGGAGACACCAACACACCTATTAAGAAACTGTGATGCTACACTTGCCCGCAGGAGGAAGTGCTTTGGGATGTACAATGTGACTATAGAATAGATTCAACCACTGAAACCAGGCCTACTGCGCAGTATATTACACCCCGACCAATACATCAACACCTACATGTATAGAGGGTCTAATTGAATAGTGTATAAATAGGACAGAATATATTTAAGAATAAGTGAGAGTGTAAATGGATTTAGATTGGAACTCATGCGTTGGGTGCTGAATTCACGTAGTTGTTGAGAGTACCCGGAGCACAACCCCGGAGGCTGGACGGATAAGTCCAAGGTCTGCCAATAACCATGGGTGATAATCCAGGCATGTGGGTACTTACTGTAAATTACAAAAGCCGAAATTCCCGGTGGACTGCGAGAAATGATATGGTCAACTCTATAGTTATATATATATATTTTTTTTTTTTGGGGGGGTCCCCATTACCCATGACCCTAGTATTGGTGGAATGGTGATACCAGCAGCGCAAAACCGGAACCCGGGAAACGAGGAGGAGCGCACTACCCCGGCACCACGAACACCACCGAAAGGAGGGGGGAGATGCTTTTTTTTTTTTTTTACCCTCACTGGAGGGCGTGGATAAAAACCATGTACATCAAAATACCAACGAATCAGACCTCTATTCCACACTCTGTGATATAATCATATAGTGACCAATATACATCGTCTCTTTTTTCGGAAATCAGGGATTCTAGGTTAACGGGGCTACCAATGTCCTTCAAGGAGTAAATCCTTTCCAAAAACAATTTTTAGATACATAACAGAGATACATAACAGGTAATTGGTCTTTAGCCAACCTGTATGACAAGAATTACTTTACTTTATATACTTCTCATCTAAAATGTAATTCGTCTAAAACAATATTCTAAAGCGACACCCATCGCCAAGTCTGAATACTGAAAAAACTGATAAGATTCCTTTTAATATTAAACTTGGCCAACCTCAACCTTCCAATTGTGAGTGACCCCCTGCTTGAGTATCTTTCTTAACAATGATTTAACAGGTTTCCAAATATGAATGAAAATGGAACGCATATTTGCTGATTGGCCGGCTCAATGTCGGATCGGCAAATTACTCTAGTGGTACACAATATCACAAGGTCAGACTAAACAACAAATCGACTGTTTAATTGTATCAAGTTAAAAAAGAGGTAACTAGGTTATTCTTTGGTACATATGAAGGTATTGGAAAATGGAAATGTGATTCCCTGAACAGCTTACCACCAACCATAACGGTTTCTCTATAGAAAGCAATTATATACTACAGACGTGGGATTACCGAATTTAATCGAACCTTTCTTTGTTGATATAAATCGAAAAATATTACACAAATGTCCGATCGTTCTTGCCAATGGACTAAGAGCCAAAAAAAAATACAGTAAGTAATTTAATTTTTTTAATGTCATTTTCTGCTTATTTTCGAAATAAACCAATCCTTATATACGTTTAAGCACCTGGTAAGCTCGAGGAATTTTTTTTGTCAGGTCTCCTATTGATACACTCAAAAATTCATAACCCCTTTGGATTTTATCCGAATTCAAAGGTATGACAATAATTTGAAAGTTGCATTATTCTTTTTTCAGCCTATGCCAATAACGTTTAGATAGGATTAAATTAACGAAAATACGAATGTTATATTTCCTGTTTATTTATTAACGGAGGCGACGTTTATGCTATTTATGAATTTTATGTATTTCGAAGGGGGAAAAATCGGTAGTGGGAAATTTGTTCTCAAAAATGCGTATTTCAGGGGTTCTTCGGGGTGCAAAAAACTATATCAAAATTTGTTTTTTAGAAAAAAAAAATTATGGTGCATTGCACAAAAGAATAAAACGTTAATATATCATGTAGCATGTTCGGGATAACTAAAGCTGTTCGATCTATAACTTATTTATAAAAAGATTATTATTATTATTAAGATTATTATAAGATTATTATTATTATTATTACTTTTTAACGAAAGAAAAAGTTATGTCTAATTATTTTGGCTGAAAACCGTTTTCATCATATTTCACGGGAATTGCGTAAAACACATTTTTTTTATCATACTTCACTAAGTACTTCACTAGGTCACTATGCCAAAATTATGTTTGGCAGCTAGACAAAGCTCGTCATAAATATTGATGTACTTTATTATGACTAAGCGATATAACAAAGAAGGCAAAAATATTTAATAACGGCAAAAAGTTTCATTGAAATCGACGATATCACGCTAATCAAAAATTAAGAACTTAAAATTATAAATTCTCTTTTCGTGAAAAATCACCCGCCTCATTCTTGTTACTTCCAAGCTTGTTTCCCTCATAAAAATTATTTGCTTAAAAGTTTTGGCTTAGCTATTTTAGCCCTTTGATTAATTTTTGTATTATTTCTTTTATACATGATGGAAAATAAAATCAGTTTCGCCGTAGCCAATTTTTAGCCCGTGTAACACGTAGTGTATGCACACAATATGCGTTTATATTTTTTTTTTAATATATGTACCGAACATTTACGTGTTTACACATATTTGATATAACACAATCTCTGTCAAAACATTAAAATGTGATATTAAGTGACATTATCACAATAAACAAGTTCTTAAGAAGGGAAAAAAAAATAATTGCATCGGCCGGGAATCGAACCCGGGCCGCCCGCGTGGCAGGCGAGCATTCTACCACTGAACCACCGATGCTTACGAGTAGAAACCTACTCATCCGGGTTCACAAGTAGCATCTACATTCACGTTGGCCTCGTTTAACTCGACAAAGAATTTTACTTTTCTTAATTTTATTATTACGTAATAATGAAAAATCAGCGTTCAACTGAATCCTATGATTGATTCGATTGTTTTCTTTGCCTGAATGAGTTGGAAATCTCATTAATTTAAACATTTATATAACAAATTAGTTCTGTGCAATTAAAAGGCCAAGGAGAGAATTTTCTGTTTTTAACAACGTCATAATTTCATCTTGTGAAACAGGAACCCTTTCTTCAACGATCTGAAGTTAAGTTTGAAATTGCTGTTCAACGCCTCTTTATCATGTCCCATAAGTGTACTATAGGGATTCATATTAGGGAAACGTGCGGGAGAATTCATCAGTTGTAATCCTTACATCCTCCAGGTAATGGGCGATAACTCGAACTACATGCTGTCGACTACAGTCATGCATTAACACGTAGTTGTACCCAATAAATGGAGTGAATCGGACCTCAGCTCTATTCTGAATGATAATCAGTTCGGTACGAGCATAGACGTTGATTCATACCAACCAGACTTTGAAAAGGCTGTGACTCACGCATGGCACATGAAGCAAAGCGTTCTCCACGTCTTGTGGCGACATACGGTCCCGGTCATCTGTTTGCTACAAACCAAACCGGCCTTTATCTTTATGGACAGCCCCCATTGTTCAAGTGGCCAAGCCAGAAGCCGATTTGCTATTCATTTTTCTACTCGATGTTCTCCGATAGTCTGAACCTGATGCGGAACGTATAGAGACTAGGCTATTCTCTCGAAGCATTGTGATGACTGTTTTAGAGCTCACGCTTAAATTATGAACTGTTTGGATTGTCTACTTTTCAAGTAAACCGTTAAATGACGGTTCTGTACTGCGGTAAGAGCAATGAAACTCGCGGTGACACCAGGACTTGTGCTATGTACGGACGCTACGACCGTCTCTTTGGCCAACGCATCGGCAAGGGAGAGAGCGACTTAAAACAAAAGAAAATACTTTTTTCTCAAATCTATTCTTTCTTTTTTTTTTTAATTTAGCACTCAATAAGTTTGCTCTGTAAAGGGTGAAATTGAAGGGATTTACTTTAGTTTTAATCTAAAGAGTGTAAAAGGATTAGAACACTATAAAGCATAAAAAACAAGTTATTAAGATGTGTTTACGCTTAAGTTAATATTCACACCGAGTTAGTATTAGTGCAATAACATACCTACAATTTCAAACGAACCAAAATTTTCCTAAGTGGTGAGTGGATTCATCCTCTGAGTTGTGCCCTATGTAATTTAATCTTTCAGATTTAATCTTGCCATAATTGTTGAAATGATTTCAACACAATGTACAAGCCAAAAAATATTTCGATATACAATGTTCTAAGACATTTTGGCATTGCAGGTGGCAAGGATCTCTGCCCTACATTTACCACAATGTTTCAACCCAATTGTTCACCTAGTGTCAACAATTGTAATGGCCCGCCCTTTTGCTTTTTAATATGCATATATTCTTTCTTATATGCATGATAATGCTGTAGCTATTTTTGGTTGGCATCGTTTTATACAATACCGCAAACTTTCTCCCTGTTTGTCAAGTTCCTCTGTTTGCATACAGTGAGGGCTCCCTTTTTTGTAAGAAGGAAAAGCAATATCATTCTTTTTAGGAAATTGGAAAAAAACGCGACAATTGTTCAACGTGATCACCAGGTATACACATAAATTTGATAATTTTCACGTCGATGTCTCTTTTTCTTTTGAGTCTTTAAACTGACTGATGACTACGTTTTTACATTTTCCAGCTCGAGTTTCAGAAACACTAGTAGTTGTTTTCGATGGTCTTACCGAACCAAATCATGAATGATCACCAAACAATGAAACAACGCAGGCAAGCACCAAATTTTCACTCTCTCACCAGGAAAAATAAATAAATAAAAATTAATATCACGATCATACTTTCATACTATTTTCAACAACTGACAAGCTGAGCAAGGTTTAACTTTAATTTGGTCGTTACGGACCATTTTTTTCGTATATCCTCCCTAGATTGGTCTGTTCGACATTTCGCCACCAAAATGATCGGTAGCGACCAAATTACAGGTCCATCAGGAGCTAGACCACATGGAGAAATCTCTTTTTAAGAGTTACCTTGTAACTTTGATTGGCAATATTACGTTAAAATTAAATATCAAAATAAATTATTTATAAAGATTTTCTTTTCGGCCGTGACTGCGACAATATGAAATCACATTCAGGAGGGCCGAAACCCCGATATATCGAAGTCCGATTGTTATTCAAGAAATGTTTCGGGCATGTCCTAAAAATAACACAGGTCCTAAGAGCAAACATAGAATAATTAATCGTGTTGTGCAATTCATCGTCGGTGATGTGAATAAACGCCGATGTTCGATTTTAAAATGAGCTTTCACCCATGGCATTTCGGCCTCATTGAGAATTCAACATTCACTATTTATAAAATAACGTTCATCTTTTGCGACTTACCGAAATATTCCCCTTCCTCTTCCTGCTTTTCCATCTGTTCTTCGAGCTGCCTCGTGAGCTCCTCTATCTTTCGTTCTGCCTCCGTCGGCCCCTATAGACAAAAAAAAACCTTTTAACAAACGACAACACAAGATCTTCATGGAATGTTCCATTTTTCTGTTATGTTTCTGTTAGTTAATGATTATTTGAATATCGTGAGATGGGATCTGGTGTGAAGTAGGTTTTAGAAAAACATTTTCTTTATCGTGCCAACGTTTCGATCTTTATTGAGATCGTCTTCAGGGCTCAAAGTGTTTGTTTTATGTGTAGATGTGTCATGTTTTTTTTTTTTTTTTTTTTTTTTTTACGAGGGTTCGCAACAGCAGAGGTTATATAAACCCTCAGGGTGCCGGTGTTTTTGAAAAAAAAGCCCATTTGTAAGTATGTCGGGTTCGAATGCAGGGCCGCTGGATTCGAACCCGGGACCTTTACCGTACAGTGATGAGCGCCGTGTCAAAGACTAAACCTTGCGGCCACCGACGCCCCCTGTAGATGTGTCATTCTTGTGTGTTGTGTTGAGAGTGCCCAAGTGGCCAGCCCTGAAGATGATCTCAATAAAGATCGAAACGTAGCACAGTAAAGAAAAGTTTTTCTAAACCTACATCACACCAGACCGCATCTATCTCCAAATAATCATTAACTAACGGTCACTAAACACCACACATTTCTACACTGAAATTACTTTTGGATGTGGTGTTTGTTATTGTGCTTATATTTCAAAGGAACATCAAGAAGTCTCATCGGGTGAATGTTAAAGAAAAGCGAAAACATTCAAAAATCATTCACAATCAATTTTTGTTCACATTCTTTGAATATGTTTAATTTTACACCTTCCGAAGAAAAGTTTAATGAATAAGTTAAACATACGTGGCTATTCACGACACTATTTTTCGTTGAATATAACATTTAAAAGTCAGAGGTAATAAGGTCAATCAAGAGTATATTTCGATTAAGTGATCAGATACAAAATCAGACATATTGACATATCGTAATAAACCAAAATATATTATTCATTTTGAATAAGGTTTAATTAATAAAATGGCTTTGGTCTCACGATTTATATACCTAAACATATATATGTCCAAGATGTAAAACTGCTATTGACCATAGTAAGTCTGGTCATGTAATAAATTATAACAGGGAGAAACTTAAAATTCAAACAACCTATTTTTCTAAGTCGTTCAATGAGAAATTATTACTTTATTTATTAAGGTGGTATTTGTGGTAATTTAATTTATTTAGAGATGGCGTTTCGTGCTGTCAAGCCAACATTCCAAACGAGTGTAAAATTTCGAGATATGATTCAATAAGGTTCATGTAAAAGTTATACATAAAAAGCAACAACAGTGTGGACAATGGAAAATCCCATATCACCCTGATATAATAATATCAGCCTTATTCAAATTGAGTTGGGTCACGTTGCCCCGTAAAAGAATGGAAAGGCCGCAAAAACTTAAGTGACCGACCGCTTATTTTTTTAATTTATTCCAAAACAAGTAAAAATTTAAATTTATTTGTTTATTCATTATTTTATTTCGTCTTGTGGACTGATTTTTTTTTGTTTTTCAAATTGAGTTAAAATATTTGTTTAGCAAGAACAAAGTTGACGTTCCTTTTTCATACCACAAAAAACCGAGAATACAAATTTTTGGTAAAATTTAAAAACTTTTCTCAAAATGTTTGCCTTCCAATGATTTCAATTGTTTTTCGAAAATCAGTGTATACACCTATCAATACAATACCTCCGAGGTACAACGGTTCAAATTTTATTCAGTATATTTTTTGCATATTTGAATAATATTGCATAAATTTGCATATTTAAAGGATATTGCAAATTTGAAACACTTTTAATTACTGAAAAGAAATAGTTACCAAGAACATTATAGAGAAAAAAGAAAAACCAAAATAAGCCAAAAATACTTGTTTCTACAATGATAAATGATATCTTATTTATCTATATTCATATGAATTATTATTATTTTTTTATTATGTATTATTATTATTTTTATTTATTTTTTAAGCTATTTTCCTACTTTTATTGTTTAATACTCATGTAATTTTTTCCTTTGTTTTCTTAGTTTTGTTGTATATATTATTGCATTTGATATATTGTTACATTTCTATATATTTATTATATATTTTTAAACCCTTTTGTAATTTGGTTTTATTCTGGAAAATTATATATGTTTTAAGCAATTTTGGTTTATGTATACTACTTTTTATAATGCTTATGCATTTTTTTAAATAATTTTAAATTACTTTAAATGTTTTATAATTTTATTTTACATTAAGGAAGTTTTTTTAAGTATATATTATTTTAAGAGTGCGCCAAAGTTTAAATTTCATTAATAATAAAATTTAAAAACAAATTAATTTTTTTTATTTACGTACTTTTTTAATTAGTTTTTTTTATTTAAAAGTTTTTTAAATATTTTTTATGAATTTTTATTTATTTTTTTAAGTATCGAAATATAATAAGGACATTTAGTTATAACCAGTTTTGATTTAAAGTTTTTCACTATTTGTCAAATATACGCATTCTAAGATTTCTTTGAAAAGGGTTTTGTTCAAAATCCAAAATATGTGGGTTTTTAAATTGGAAGTAGGAAAAATGGGTTTTCATTCACTCTTGGAATTCAAAATTAAATTTACTGAATTGCTAAATAAGAAATTAAGCCCTAAAAAAATATAAAATGCAAAGCATTAAAAACCTTATGGTAATAAAAATGAAAACTCTCAATTGCAATTTCCAAAATATGTGCACTATAGAACGATTAATTTTTACAGAAACTAACTTTGAAATGTATCTGCAGATCACGAACTTATTAGGCTGAAGTATTTATTTTATATATTTTCAAATATTTGATTTTTTGTGTGATATATTTTTCAATTTTTTCCCCTATTTCCTTTTAAAATGAATACGACGAAAAATAAAATGCATGTCTAAGTTTAAAAAAATTGTTATTAATCAGTGTTGTTTCCGACAGTCATGCTGCTCTTTTATTTTTTAGTGCAAATTAGGTACGTGACATATTTGATGTCTCTTTTAGTGCACATAAATAGCATATTTGAGGCTTTATTAGCACAGATTATATGGCATATTTGAGGATTTGTTTTTTTAAATTTTGTTAAGGCCACCCTGGCTCTAGTCATGACTTTGAAACCACTTCAGGACCTACGGAAACGTTGGAGTGGTTTTGAGCCCAACGAACTCTACCTAATGGGCATAAACTTGGCCTATGTAAATAAATTAAAACTAGAGATGTAAACTAACTATTTTTGTATATTTCAGCTTATTTCTCTCACTTATAATGACATAGAATCTAAACGTTGTTGAAATAAGCTGAAAAAAAGGTAAATTCAATTTTTCAACGACTGAATAACGTTTGACTTATATAAAATCTAGATGTTCTACGCCGGCGATAGGAGAAAAAAATTACTCCCAACTCATTCAGACCAAAAATGATCTGTTTCAATAAAAATAAGTTTTTAAAGACTTATATGAGTACTTTAAACTAATCTGAATTGTTTTTGTAAAAATTAATTTCTTGCCCTGGAAGCGTATTTAGGTTCTTGTAACGTTTTTTCTATCTATTTCATTTGATCCTGCATATTATTTTCTTACCGTACGAAAAAAATCGACTCCACTGGTCCTACTAATCAAGTTCATTATAAACTAGGGCTCACCGGTGCTACCATAATTCTAAAGGGCTAAACACCTCGAGATACTTCAACATATTATAAATTCAAAAAATTCCTAATCATTCCCATCATCCTTTCCCAACTGCCTAAAAAAAGCCACAATCTCCAAAAACTGCCTATCCAAATGTAGTCCTATGCACAACCAGTTTCCCTACCCTTTGGAAATTTTTGTCATCCTACTCTAGCAGGTGTCCGACAAGGCAGCGTCCTTGCTCCTATGTTTTAATCAATTTATACCTCCGTCCTACGTACCCAACCGAACACTATCACTCTCACCATTGCCGATGATACATCCTAGAATCCTGGCTCCGACTATGGAGAATCAAGATTAACAAAACTAAATTAGCTTACATAATACTCACCCTAAAAAGGAAACCCCTCCCACGAATATATTTCAACAATGTTCCCATCATCGAACCTTTCGTAAAAACCTGTCATTCACCACGCTACCTAATAATCCTCACAGAGGACTGGCGCGTCGGAGCTACGCGACAGCCTCACTACTTTACTTCGGACTCCTAGGATAGAGTCACTCATCATGTTGATGTATGAACGGCATCCATCACTGGATGGTTGCTGTTCATGCTTCCATGTTATTGTTTATATGTATATAACCGTTTAGTTATTATATATTTAGTTGTAAAAAAAGAAGAATAAAAAAACCCGTACGTGTATTGATAATCATAATTATGCAAGCATTGAGACTATTATTCGAAAAACGAACAGCTTCTATCACTGAAAACACTGTTTATACAACGTAAACAAAATATTTAATGTAAATATTATTATTTAACAACTGGGGGTTAACAGAATTGAACATAGACGGAATGTTTTCGGCGAGATGACTACATCTTCTTCAGGTCGGTTTGGATTAATCAATGTCTAATTTCCTCGAACTGCCGTGCAAAATCTTTCTTTTTTACGAAGGTCCCGAAACATTGGGAAACGTCGGCAGTAGGGTATTTGGAATGAATCAGTTCCACGTCCGTGTATAAGGCAACCTTGGTGGAGAACGATCTTTGCAATAACCCAGGCCAAGGTCTGCCGAGTGACTAGTAAGCAAGAGTCACTCTGTGGTGCCTTGCATTCCCTCCTATCATTGGTTTGTATTTACCTAATGTAAAATGTATAACGACGAAGAGCAAACAAAAATACAAAGGAAATAGCTGGCGAGAAAAAGCAGACCAAAAAACATCAACAATACTGAAAGCAATTCTCTCAGTCGAACTTAAGTCTTTCTTAAGTCACTCAGTCTTTTTTTTAAAGCCAAAAAGAAGTTTACTTTGGAGGAAGAAGACTCTTTAAGATAATAATCGACCTAAATGAAAATTATGTATTATGATTTAACCTGGTTAATATAAACTACACTCAAAACCAATTACAAACATCGGAGAACATAGAGCTTTATAAAAATGAGACATAGAACAAAGAAAAACTATAGTTGAGTAGATCAGAAGACAGAATCTATTTTCATCTTAAAAATAAAGAAATAAAATAAAACAAAGAAAAAAATGGTCAATAAACATCCAAGCAATTCGTGTATGTACTAACACCGTATCTTCCCAGGTCAGGTTAAAAAAATTACTGAACTTTCATGTGTTCTCGAAGGAAGCTATTGTATTCACAGAAGTACACCAAAAGGGAAGAAAGTTCAAATTCTTAAAAAACACTTTCCAAAAGTTGATACCAACAGAAGATGGCGGAAGTCGAACTTTTGACTGAAACAGCGACAATATGTGGACCATCATGATCGGATTAAGCCTACAATCCTAGATAAAATCTACGCGTGATAAAATTGTAGCAACAAATATATCAAAATAGTTTAACCCCTCACTATTTTTCTGCAATGGTCGATTTTGAAGGAATGGTAAGTTGTCACAGAACAATACAGTTGAAGCACATTTAGCTACCAGAGGCAAAAAAGCCTAATTCTGTTAAATCCAGTGAAAATAGCTTAAGATGTTAAATCCGGTGTAAATAGCTTAAGACGCTTAAGACAAGCAAATATTAAGATATCGTACAGTAACGACAAGCTCACATAATCCTACCATGTACCTAAATCTCACGACTGCGTTAAAAAAGGAGGCTTGCTCGACCTCCTGACTCACCATCTGTTAGCAATTCACAGCAAAAAGTTTTTAAAAAATACCTTGCATCAAGCAATTAATCAACTTATCTAGAATTGAATTAATCCTAACCCTCTTCCAATCATCAAAGACAAGATAGGGATACGGTTAGGGATGGTTATGGTTACAGGTAATTACCCATTTGAGAGCTGGCCAACAAATAAAACTAATTATTATATCAATTAAAAAGTGTGATTTTATGATTCAATATTTCATTCTAGTAAATGAAGCAAATGAGTAAATATTTTGGTCATAAACCCTTAACCTCTGACCACTCCTCACCACTTCATTTAATAAACCCTCCTTAAGTGATTTTGACTGAAAACCTCTTCTAATAATGTACACAATACACTATATATTTATATTTAAAACAAATGAAAAATTAAACCGTTTTAGTAGGATAATGTAGTAATGCCAGAATATGACATATTTTAATATTGTAAGGTATCGGTTACCTCACCTAAATATCAATTTAAAATGTATAATTATGAATTTTACTATTTGATTTATGGAGAGAAAAAACAAAAAATTCAATAATGTAGCTATATCCAATATAATCTCGTGGGGTGGTGGATGGGTTAAAAAAATTTTTAAAATTTTTAAAAACCTATATCCATTACAAAATCCAAGACCAAATGTACATCCAGCATAAAAAAAAAAAATTCATGAACTTTTTATTGTATAACATCATGTATACACTAATAGTAAAATCATAATTAAAATAAAACAAATAATAATTATTTTTCACCAACAAAAGAAATTAATGGTGCTATAGTTATCCTAAAGGAAATATCCTATTTTAGGGCTACCTGCCTCAATTATATTAAATTGTGAAAATAAAACAGATTTGGAGAGTTATTAGATCCTTTAAATTGAATTTTAAATTAAATATGAAATTGTGTCTAATGCATTTTTTTTTAATTCACAATATTATTTGGTTAAGCATACCGAAGTTTATGGGCCCATTTAGGGCCCTCGTATAAGAAACTTTTTACCATTACTTAGATATTAAGTTGACTTGTTGATATCAATAAGCCAATTGAGCCATAAGCTCCCAGTTGGATTGGTTGCTACCAAGTTAAGTGAATTCCTAGTTAAAAACCCATTTATAAAAAAAAAATATGACCAAGTAAAATATCAACTTATGATCAATCTGTGATCACACTGAAAACACATATTCTGTCTGTCGCTCGATATGATTTACTATTCAGAATTCAACTCTAATAACAAATTTGTGATGTAGTGCTTAAGTGTAAGTACCAGGGCATTTGACACAAGGTAAAAATAATTTCATTGAGTCCTTAAAGGTAATAAATATTGAATTGTACAATTACTGTTTTATAATTCACCTACATAAATGATAAAGAGAAAATATCCTGTTATAAAGTATTGCTTGCGAAGAACATTTAAAATGAAATGATTAAGTTTCATAAATCCTTTGAGATTCAAGAAAATTGGAACATTAATTTTATTGTCACAAGTCGATGAAAGGAGACTGGATGAAGTGTACACCAAGCAAGTGAAATTTTTGATGCAGAGTGAGTTAGATTTATGTTGTACAAGTATGACAGTTAAAGCAAATGCCAATCTAAAGTAAACCAGTAAAAATAATACATGTTATATTATGTGTATGTGTATGTTAATAACAATGAAAATCCAAAAATAAAGCTGCATCATGATCAAAGATTTCAAATTATTCATAGAAAATTAATAACAATTTCTTCGAAAGGGGATGATAACAACATTGTAAAAATTGATTATACCAGTCTGACATAAAGCATTAGCCATTATTGTGTCATTTAGTTTTAACCTTTTTTTTTTTTTTTTTAATTATACCTCGTCCTTTTTTTGATTGTCTTTTCTTCAATGATAGATTTGGAAAATAACAAGTGAACTTCTTCAACAAATTTATTTTATATTGTTAATATCCTATTAATTAATTTATTTTTTAGTATAGACAAAACACATGAAGAAACATGTCAATTTATTTGTAAACATTAATGACTGAAAAAATGAACTAAGAATAATTATGATTATACCTATTGATTATGAAATAAGAGTAAAAGTTGAATATCGAAACCATTAAAATATTAAAGCATATGCCTGAAAAGTCATTACATGCTTAAATTGAGAAATCTCGAGTGCACAAAATTCATATCACAAAAATATCATCTTTGTAAATATTTCATAAATGATAGATAAAAACTTATGACACTTACCATTGGTCTTGGTGGTGTAACATTGTACGGTAGGAGATTTTTGCCTGAAGGCTTAGTCGAAGGAGTCGGGCTTGGGCTGGTCGGAGCAGGAGACGAAGCCACTGGCCTAGGACTGCTTGCGATACCGGTTGTGGGACCTCCTGCCACTCCGGCATGCATTCCTCTCTGGTAGCTCGTAGCAAGGGAAGTCTGTCCACTTGGTACCGACCGAGAGCTCACACCGACCGACTTGGGATGATACGGTTTGCTCTCGATCCTAGACACTTGCCCTATGGACTTGGTCTGATTGGGATAAGGAGGAGGCAGGTAAGACGATGTAGGAGTCGTCAAGGCGACTGCGATCTGCCTCTGCTCCCCGAAGTAGGGCTGCCTTCCTTCGTTCTTCAGCTCTTGAACATTCTCATAAACGGGAGGAGCCTCATACGGAGGATAACTGTATTTCACACCTACCGGAACCTGAGGTTGAGCTTTCCTGTAAGTGCTCTCATAAGGGTTTTCCACAGAGACGTAACTCGCTCTAGGGCTCGAGTGCTTAGAGTCTTGTGAACTCATACTGGAATGTGGGCTGGAATGCAACTGGTGGTAATACGCAGGGGTCTGCGGCATGGCTCGACCCCCGTAGTAGTCTAAGTTCTCATAAAGAGGAGAGTTCTTCACCTCATACTGGGCCATGCTCCCTCTGGGACTGTTTGAGTCCCTGCTAGAGCCGCTGTTGCTGTGAGTAGGGCTCGTAGGCCCTTTGAGATATGCACTGTAATACTTGTTGTGGTCTATAGGCTGGTTGGGCACTCCGTTGGCGTACGACAGGTAACGATTTGGAATGTCTTGTTGCTTATCACTGATGCTCATGGAGCTGAGGCCGCTTCCCAAAGAGTCCATCTTCTGGCCGAACTTCGCCGAACTCGAACCCCTGTCGAAGTTGCTGGAGTGACCGTTGTTGTAAACTTCGGCCTGTTTTGACATAATTCGACCGTAGTTGTCGGCCGCGCACTTCTTGGCAGCGTCGGCCTCGTTTAACGAGAGGTTGTTCAGCTTCTGCACGTAGGGGTCCATCTCCCAGCGAAAGTACTATCACAGAACGAAAAACTCATTTAACCCGGGATGCGAATTCGCGAGACGGCCACTTGTACGACTCGATCGTGGGAAGATGAAAAAAGCACTACGATCTGAACGATGTGCATCGAAATCCGAAGGGAATATCACGACCGAACGGTCATTCTTCGCGGAACCTGGATTCAACTGAAGACAACAGACAACCTCGACTCCGGCTGCCCCCGACTCTTAAAGTCCAAAGTTCCAAACAACTCTGACATCTCTCAAGGACCGGTGGATCCTTAGTTCGTCCTGGTTCCACTAGGAGGACACGAATCACGGTCAAACCGCCTTTTTCAACTGTTTCAAAGATAAAAAACAAACATTTTTTATAAGTTTATTCGGTCCGCCCAGTCCATGAGTTGCAGCGTCCCACTATGGATGCACCGTACGAATCAGTAGTGTCTTGTAGTTACACAAAATCAGTGATATAAATTATAAAATTGACTATGAAATCAGTACAGCAGATGATACGAAAATATTCTCAAATTACTTGACTCATTCGCTGAACTGCAAATGAGCGTTGATAAGAATTCTGTCTGGTCATTACGTCCAGGTCTTAATCTTACCCTGGCAAGACATGTGTTTTCTATCACCACCTATGGTAAAGGTCCCAGTCATTTAATAATAATAATAATAATAATATATTTTACAGAATTAATCCAATTTACAAAAATGTTTAAGTATAGAAATATACAATATGTAAAATAAAACAGTATAAAAGCAAAATTAGCTAATAAGATTTCTGTCTTGTTGCTACTTCGAGGTCTTAATCTTAAACTGGCAAGACGTGTTCTCCATCAACAACAACATCAACATCTTGATGCATAGGTTCTAAGCATTTAATAAAATAATAATATATTTTACAGAATCAATTCAATTTACAAAAATGTTTAAATATACTATATATAAAATACAATAATACAAAAGAAAAATTAGCCAATAAGATTTCTATCTGGTCGCTACTTTGAGGTCTTATATCTTATCCTGACAAGCCCTATGTTTTCTATCACCACCTATGGTAAAGGTTCTAGTCATTTAATAATAATAATAATATATTTTACGTAATTAATCCAATTTACAAAAATGTTTAAATATAGAAATATACAATATATAAAATACAACAGTATAAAAGCAAAATTAGCTAATAAGATTTCTGTCTGGTCGCTACTTTGAGGTCTTAATCTTAAACTGGCAAGCCATGTGTTCTCCATCAACAACAACAACATCAACATCTTGACGCATAGGTTCTAGGCATTTAATAATAATAATAATAATATATTTTACAGAATCAATTCAGTTTACAAAAATGTTTAAATATAGAAATATACAATATATAAAATACAAGTATAAAAGCAAAATTAGCCAATAAGATTTCTGTCTGGTCGCTACTTTGAGGTCTTATATCTTATCCTGACAAGCCCTGTGTTTTCTATCACCATCAGTTGTAAAGGTCCCAGTCATTTAATAATAATAATATATTTTACGGAATTAATCCAATTTACAAAAATATTTAAATATACTGGGTGACCCAGTTCTCTCTTATGAAACTCAGGGAATTGATTCTACTCTTCGTTCGGAGCAAAAAATGCTCAGGAGAAAATTTTCGGAAAGTTCTCTATCTTGAAGATATTCGTCAATTTAGGTTTTTTCAATTTTTCTCTACCTTACCATAAAAAAACGCTTACAACTTCCAAAATGTTGAGACTACAACAAATCCAATTACACCATTTGAAAGAATGCTAAATTTGCTGTAAGATACTTCTTTGCAATAATCTGAATGACATAAAATGTAATCAATATCAGTTGGAACATGTCAAAATTACAAAATTTAAAATTTTGATCATGATTGCACGTTCTACTCAGGTTACAAACAATACCTACAACTTGTCAAATTTTACAAAAACTTCATCTAATATGCTTTACGTTGATATATCCAGATTTTTAAATAACATTCTAGCAGAGTTGAAAAATAACAATTGAATGTTAATAATATATTATATGTTAATATATATAATAATAATATATTTTATGGAATTAATCCAATTTACAAAAATATTTAAATATAAAGTATACAAGATATAAAATAAAACAATATAAAAAAAAATTAGCCAATAAGATTTCTGTCTGGTCGCTACTTTGAGGTCTTATATCTTATCCTGACAAGCCCTGTGTTCTCTATCACCACCTAAGGTAAAGGTTCAGATAATATATTTTACGGAATTAATCCAATTTCAATATAGAAATATAAAATATGTAAAATAATAATAACAATAAGCCTGCACAGGTGCCCCCTATGGAGAGAAAGGTTGTTCAATGTGTCCCACATAATAGAGACATGTCTGCCTTGGCTCCATACAGAGACCGTGTAGGCTTGCCGCCGGATTTAAGAATGGTTCTCGGACACGGTAGCAAGTTTCAGGGTCCCCTATTTCGCTTTTTGAGGGAATTGGGATTTTTTTTATTGTATATAGAAGTTAAGTTATATGTTTTGTGTTTCTGTGTTTTGTATGAGTGAATGTATTTATTGGTGTGAATGGGGAGGGGATGATGGTGAAGTTGTTTCTCCATTGCCTCTCAGGTTGTGTGAATGATGAGCTGATGATGGAAATTTTATAAAAATACCCCATCGACCCCAATTTAGATTAGTTTATTATAGGAAACAGGTAGATGGAGGAATATCGAGTACTCCCATCTACCAAACAGAATGAGTGTGATCAATGTATGTTGGTGTGAATGTATTTATTGGTGTGAATGGGGCTGATGGTGAAGTAGCATCTCCATCACCCCTCATGTTGCGTGCATGATTTGGGTCTACAGCTGAAAACTTTTAAAGCACCCCATCAACCCCAAATTAGATTAGTTTATTGTAGTGAACAGGTAGATGGAGGAATATCAAGTACTCCATCTACCAAAAAGTACAATTTATATAGGTATGAATGTACTTATTGGTGCAATTGGGTATAGAGTGTGTAGCCATATTTTGTTAGAGCTTCGGGGCTGAAATGACCAAGCTGTCGGATGCCCCTGTCATTTAAAAAAAAATTAATTAATTAATTAAATAAAATAACCATATAAAACCAAAATTAGCCAATAAGGTGGAATATACTTCTCAAAAACAAGTGAGTTGGCAATAAAAAATCCTGTATAATGCTGACTTCCATGTAAGGATACCAAAGAAAAAGCCCTTCATTTCACAAGTTCAGTCAAACATGGAGGGGATCAAACGATAGTCTGGGCATGTGTAGCTGACAATGAGGATAACAATCTTGTCCTATCGTGACAGCAGAAACATACATAAACATTTTATACCATAATCTTTGAGCTGCCGTAAAATTATAAATTATGGAATTATAAATTATATAAAAAAACATATGGAAAATAGTTTCATAATCCAATTTTTTGTATATATTGGGACAGGGGTTAAATTCCTTAAACCAACACATCCAAGAAATTTAATAATCGAAGGTTGTTTGTTTCTTGCAGTCAATTGGAAACAAGAAAAGAGAATAGAATTTGACAAGTATAAGAAAGATCAACAAAGTATGTGCAATTTACATCTTTTGGTTAAAAGATGATAAAATTAATAACAAATTATTTGATCCAATGAAATAAGAAAAAAAAAGAAATGGATACTAAAATTTTTTTAAATTAATCATATGTTAAATAAAAAATAAATGATCTTTTTCAAAATATATGTTCATTTTCCAAAGTGTTTAAACAAAAAAGAACAAACAATTACCATTTACCCTAGTCATCATTAAAATCTTTGGTAATTATTTGTTCGTTTTTGTTTTAACACTGGAAAATGAATATATATTTTGAAAAAATCATTTATTTTTTATTTAACATATGCTTATATAAAAAAACATAATTTAGTATAACAAAAAAGTAAAACAAATAATTACATACTTAATACTATTTACTATTACTAAAACCAAAATACTCGATAAACCATTTCTGGGGAAAAAATTACTTTAATGTCTTGAAGTTTTACTGAAATTGCTGAAGGAGTCTTCCACCGAAAAAGCATACGAGTACAGTTACAAGTGTGTTTTCAATTTCCATCAAATCCCTAAGTGAAAAATGCAGAATAGCGAAGGAAGCTGAAGTCAATAAAGCCAATGGATCGTTACGCCCACCACCGACATATATCATACAGCAAAGAGACATGATGTGAGCGAGATCCACAATGGGCACATTGTTTTCAAACATGTATTCATGTTTACCTGAAATCCTTTAAAGAGAATATTAAATAACACAAGGGCCGAACGTTCTAATGATCCTACCTTTGGAACATGAACATAATAGGAAGGACCAATAAGATTGAAGCGTATGAAACTCCACAGTTCTTGGCATATTCATAAGATAGTATGCTACATGGCAGTACATTTGCCAATGTGTTCAAACATTGGCTATTAATATATGCTGACCTACTTGAGAAAACTGGAATTCATTAATAAGAATAGTAAACAACTTTTTTTTCCTTCCCACTTTCTAGTGTTACTTACTACATCTGTAAATTATACTTAACGCATAGCATATATAAGTGCAGTAGACGAGTGTTTCCAACTTGTAGAGATTTTTCATTATATATAGGTTATAATTTGCCATGTTCCACAATAGAACTGCACAGAAACACTCCTCAGCGCTAGTCATTTCTGTTAGTGAATAAGTAATGACTTTTTGTGAATGAAAATTTTGTTTTCAACAAATTTTAGCCAAAAAAGAGATAACATTTCAAATTTTAAAAACCATGTGGTTTACATGAGAAAGTTTTACAACTTATACATGTGATATCGGACTTAAATAATGAAACAATAATAGTGTACTCGTTTTGAAATAATAATTGAATAATTTTCATTGCATTAATTGAATGCACGCAATTGTATTTAAGAAAAAAATTATGTTGGTATTTTCCAATTTGGGAAATTAATATTGATTGAACTGTTAGTATGTTCAATTTTGAAACGTTTAACAGGACATCAATTTGTACTGATGATGGTGTCCTAGGAACTGGGGATTTGGTATTCCCCAAGCACTGCAGCATTTTGGCTTTTTATACTTTTCCTAGAATCTAAGTGCAGTATCAATTTCTTGGACCTCAATTTAAAAATTAATAGGTTATTGACTGTTGTTGCTTCATGGCTGCATCAAGAAAACAAAAAAAAATTAACCTTCTTGTTATCCAAGGTTAAGTCTCGATTGAACAATGAACAATTGCTTTGCATTTGACGATGATATGGTAGGTAGTTTCTTCCTTCTCATAGCATATCCTGTTAGGGTCATCATTGAACAAACCCATGCTGTGTTCGTGTTTTCTCAGAAATCAGTGATCGGTATATACATCTTTTACTCACCTGACAATTATTGTGTCTACTATGCTAATGCATTTGCCAATTTTGTTGAGTTTACTGTGTCATCATCAGTTCATCCACTTCTTTTCTTTTTGTATACCAATTCTGAGATAAAGGAGTAGGGTTTTTCAATTTGAAATATTTGTCCAGAATAACCTACGAGGTCTAGTGTCATTACAGCAGCAAATCTAGCATTTAATTGCTCTTTCCCCCTACATTCTTGAATCCCTTAAGATTTACAATGATGATAAGATGCTAGGAAGCTGTTATTTGATGTTACCTATGTCTTTTGGCTTATTATAATTTTCCCAGTACCTTAGTTCAATTCAATTGGCTTGATCCTCTTTAAAGAAATACTAGGTCATTAATTGTCACTGCTTCATTGCTGTAAGTCTTCTTTCTGGGCCTTCTTGGTATACAGGTTTATATCTCATTGGACAGTTGCTTTGGATTTCACGATGATGTGGGCGGCAGTTGCTTTTTTCTCATTGTATAATCTACAATTGGGTCATCACTGAATACACCCATGTTGTGTAGGTGTTTTCTCTGAAGTAAATGACTGGTGTTTAGATCTATTACTACCTGAGGTTTATCCTGTCTAACTGTAGTAATGTGTTTGTCAGTTCTGGCGAGTTTACCATGTCTGGCATCTCTGGAATTCGTCTACTTCCCTTTTTGTTGTTTGTGAATCCTTCTTAGTTGGGGGTGTCTTGTTATCCCAATGTAGATGTTGAGCGTACATATGGTTTTGCATATTTTCCGGCCAGTTTTTCTACTTGTTCATTACTAATTATTTCTTTGTGCCCTGGCACTCCAGATATTGTCAGGTTGTTATGTTTTCCCAGGTTTTGTAGATTTTGGATGTTTCACTGACTATTCGGGATATGACCTTCACCTAATTTATAGAAAAAATGTTATATTGGATTGTGTATGATAAAATAAAAAGTAAATTACAGTTTAACTTTCACAACTTTTGTTTGGTAGTTTGTTCTATTGCTCACCGAGTTCTGCTATAATCATTAACAAAATTTTGTAATATAATAAATGTTCTCAGAAACTATACTTTTTAAAAATATTTATTTAAACAATTACGTAATTATTTAATATTTAATAATTAGGTTGTTAGGGATGCACCAGGTAGGATTGTCGCACGTGGAACGCAATGGCGATGTTCCGTTGCAGTAAGGGTTTTTCTTTCAAATTCGAACAGAATAACCTACACGGTTCTAGCATCGATGTATCAGCAAATCCAGCATTTATTTGCTATCTGCTTATTGTTCATTTTCCCTTAAGTTCTCGACGTCTAAAGATTTAAAATTTGATGAGTTAATAAAGCACACCAATCCTTACCAAAATGACCTCCATAATTAAATTTCAGTCGATTTCAGGCGCGACGGAAAACACGCCGCCGTGCTATTTGCTTCAAATCGACGATTTTCGTTTCCTTTTAGAATGCGGTCTCAACGAAAAGTTCGACGAAGAATACTTGAAAGAGTTGAAAAGGTATGTCAACCAGATAGACGCGGTCCTCATCAGCTACCCGGACAATCTGCACCTCGGAGCGTTGCCGTACCTAGTCGGGAAATGCGGACTCAGCTGCCCAGTTTACGCGACCATCCCCGTCTACAAAATGGGCCAGATGTTCATGTACGATTTTTACCAGGGGCGACACAACGAAGAGGACTTTGACGTTTTCAATCTGGACGATGTCGATGCTTCCTTCGACAAGATGGTCCAGCTGAGGTACAACCAGAGGGTGATGATGAAGAAGAGCTGTGGCCTCTGCATTATCCCCATGCCAGCCGGCCACATGATCGGTGGCACCATCTGGAAAATTCAAAAGACAGGAGAGGAGGACATCATATATGCCACTGACTTCAACCATAAGAAAGAGAGGCATCTCAATGGTTGCGACTTTGAGAAGCTGGAACGACCGTCTCTTCTCATAACAGACGCTTACAATGGTACGTATCAGCAGGCAAGGAGGAGAGCGAGGGACGAGAAACTGATCGCCGACATTTTGCAAACCCTGAGAAACAACGGTAACGTTTTGATTACGGTTGACACTGCAGGTAGAGTTCTTGAGTTAGTCCATATGCTAGATCAACTGTGGAGAAATAAAAATTTTGGATTGCAAGTTTATCCCTTATGCCTTCTTAGCAATGTCAGCTATAATGTTGTAGAATTTGCAAAGTCGCAGATAGAATGGATGAGTGACAAACTTCTGAAATGCTTTGAGTCTATGAGAGAAAATCCGTTTCAATTCAAGCACCTGAGAACGTGCCATAGTCTCAACGAGGTGAATAAGTTGGTGAGTAACAAAGTCATTTTAGCCAGTATGCCAGACTTGGAAACTGGTTTTGCCAGAGAGCTTTTCATTCACTGGGCCTCTGATCCTGAGAATACTATAATAATGACATCAAAGAGTTTCGAAGGCTCGTTGGGAAGAGATCTGATCGACAACGGTTCTAACAGGACGATAACTCTGGACATTAAAAAAAGAATAAAACTCGAAGGCAAAGAGCTTGAGATTTATTTAAAACATCAACAGAGCAAAAATTATCAGCAGAAAGAAAGTTCAGAGGATGAGGACGATCTCCAACTTGTTAACATTGTCACTGGAGTTCATGATTTGATGGTGAAACCTGAGAGAAGGAAGAGGCATCGCAGGTATTACCTTATGTACCCGTACATAGATAAAAAGATGAAATCTGATGAATATGGGGAACTGGTCAAAACTGAAGATTACAAGAATTCCGAGCCGAACGGGAAGCCATCCAAGAAGAAAAAAGAGATCGTTCAGATTAAAGGTGAATGCCCGACTAAATGTGTTGCCTACAAGCAGACAATTGATGTAAAGGCCCAGATAAAATTTATAGACTTTGAAGGAAGGAGTGATGGACTCTCAGTCCAGCAGTTGATCACGCAGTTACAACCAAGGAAAGTCATTCTTATCAGGGGTTCACCCGAAATAACAGACAAACTTGCAAAATGTATTAAGACAAAGATCGACGCCGAAGTCTTTACACCGAAAAAAGGTGAGATAATTGATGTCACTTCAGAGACTCACATTTATCAAATTCGTTTGACCGACTCTCTCGCTTCTTCGTTTAAGCTGCAGAAAGGCAAAGACATGGAGCTAGTATGGTTGGACGCAGTAGTCACAGAACCACAAAAGTCAGGTCAGAATGCATCGTCGGAAAGCCTTTTGAATAATGAACTACTTAATTTGGAGCCGATTCCAAAGCGTGATGTTAATCCCCATCAGTCCGTCTTTGTCAACGAGCTCAAGCTGTCTGACCTCAAGCAATACTTGAGCAAAAAAGGCTTCGACTGTGAGTTTTCAGGTGGTGCTCTTTGGTGTTGCAGCAAAACGATATCCATTAAGAGAACACAATCAAGGAAAGTTGAGCTCGAAGGATGTGTGTCAGATAACTATTTCAAAATAAGAAATATACTGTATAGTCAGTATGCATTACTTTAATGATGTATGCATAAATAATTTTTGTATGTTTGATCATTTTACATATAAAGTGTATTTTAAGAAAACTGTTGATTTTTTACATGTTTATAATAAATAAATTACAAAAATATTTTCTTTGTTCTTTATAAAGTGATTAATTAGCTATATTATTACTATTGGATGATATCTTCTTCATAGATCTGTTTGATTATAGAAGATTCTAAATTTATTTTTTCATGCCATTATGGAAAATGAGCTGTTTAACTGATAATATGGAAAAATTATATAATCGTTTGACAGCATACAGCATTGACCTGTATAGTGAAAGATTCAATAAAAAAAACTGTATCCCCCCATCAGGTTCACTGGTGATCAAAGCAACTCTTTCTTCCACTGCGACCTAAAAGATCTATTGTGAAATTGACCCTTCTTTCTTCCCAACTTTAGGTAGTTTTAACACTTTTTGCTGTTCTTTACTTATTTCTTTAGGTATCACATTAGCCTTTCCGAAAAGTCTGTCCTGTTTCTGGGCCAAAGTTTTTGTCATTAAGGGACATGCTTCAGTGTCTTGCTTCGCCTTTCTGGTTTCTGTCTCAATTTATCCAAATTTTTTGAGGTAGTGGTGAGAATGGTTTAAATGGGCGATGGCTGACATAAAGATCTATTATTTTATCCAAAACTCGCCTACTGAATGAGTGGTTGAGTGAGAGAGAGGTTTTAAGGCATTTCAACTATGAGGTTATATGAATTCTTGGGGTGCTGGTATTTTTGGAGAAAAATAATGTGCCTGCTTCGAATGTAGGGCCGCTGGATTTGAACCTCGGACCTTTACTTTACAGTGATGAGTGCCGTGTCAACGGCTAAACCGTTGCAGCCACCTGGGTCACCCCAGGATCATTTCTTTATCAACCCTTTATTCAGATTCGCTCTCAGCAGTTTTTTTGGACGCACCAACTTGTTGTTCTGTTTGTTGGTCCAATGGGAATGAGGGCTGCTCCTGCCTTTGTTAGCTCATCAGCCAGTTCATTTACCTGTACTTTAGATTTGACCTTAATCAACTTCTTGTGTATAATTGCATACTATATTGGAAAATCTAATTAACATGATACTGGCAGGTTCGTTTAAGGCTGCATGATGACCAAACCACAAAATCTAAACTATTATCTCTAGTAAATATAATAAAAGCCATGTATTTATAATAATACAAGTAATAATAATTTTAAAACTAGATTTACTGTAAATTTAATAAACAAACTTGTATTATTATAAATACATGGCTTTTATTATATTTACTAGAGATAATAGTTTAGATTTAATAAACAAAATTAATATATACAAAAAAGAAGCTGCACAGCACTCTTGGTTATCTAGGTTGCATTGCTTGATAATAATTCAGGAAAAAAGTGTAGCTACAATAAAAACAATCAAAATGTAATAAATGTAATACCAAATTAAAGAAAAGAAAAAAGACAAATACAAATAATTAAGATTCTTCTTATAGTTATAGTATGTAACGAGGAAATATCTGTACATATATTTTCTTTGAATTATTTTTGTTTTCAAATTAGTTTGCTATAACCAAAACATTTAAGTTTTTTCTGTTAATCCTTCATTATTTCATTTAGTTTTTCACATTTCTGTATTACAAATGATTTGTAAAAAATAGTTTTTCTTTTAAAATCAACTACTAAAATGAATTTCTAATTAAGTTTAAGAAATTTCCAGGCTAGGCAATGTTAAATAAATTGTTTTTTATTGTTTTATGTTTTTTGTTTTGAAAAATTATGGTGCATCCATGTTTTCACAGCTCTTTATTTCATTATGGTGCATTATTAACATAACTTCACTGGGCATAACTGAAGTAGCTCTTTCTCTTCTTATAAGCCTTTTCTTTCACTAATTAAACAGTTGATCTCTTTAAATTTCCTATATTCCCATGAATTTGTGGTGTTTGGCATTGAAAAGTAAACTTCTTTTTTTTCACACAAAAATTGCAACATGATAATTTGTTTCAAAACCCAGTTATTTGAATAGTGTGCTGAAATCTTTTCCTGCCAGAAGCATACCAGCACAGAAGGACGTTATTCCAGCCAGAATCCACGACTCATTGTAATACAGTTTTGAAAAATGTATGATGACATAAAATAACGAGACAATATATGCCATGTATTGGCTTTTATCAAAGCCGTAGTATGCACACACAACACAGCTTATTCCATGGCCTAGATCTCCGATAAAGTACAAGTCACCATTTCTTATGATATACCTAAAACAAATAATGTAAATTAGTTTTTTTTAAAAGTACTTTTATGGTTTCAATTATGATAAAACAAATACTAACACCACCAATAGATAAAGTACTGGGCAGACCAAATTCAAGCCACATGATTTTTTTGCTTCGAGACCTGACATAATGCAGTAGTCTGTTGTTATTAAACCTTGACACAGGGCTGATGATAGAACGACTGTGTAGTCTCTATTCAATGAATAAAATGTGTCATTGTTTGTAACTAAAACAAAAAAAAGAATTGTTTTGATTAAGTGATTTTAGTCTTTTGCCTAGATTGATTTACTTACGGATTTCTAAAAAACCGAATGCCCCATGTATGGCATACAAAGCAAATCCACACATTGCAATCTTCTTTCCTTCAGCCATAATTATACCGGCAATGCCCCCACCGAGGAGGGCGGTATATGCGAACCACCTTGAGAGGTGTGGCATTGTGTCTGTGAGTTGGTGTGAACTGGTGTGAATGTAGTTTTATAAATGTTGTTTATCTTTGTTAGACATGATTTTTCACTTTTCGTGTTGATAGTGTGACATGTGTTTTAATAATTAGCATCTGTGGAGTTTCTGTTTAAAAAATGAAAAGTGTCTTAATATTTAATTTATGCAGAATTATAGGGTAATTATTGACTCATATAATTACCAAACTCAAGAATTAAAACGATAAATTTATTAAATTCTGCTGCAATGCATCTTTTTTATTATCACAATGTTTTACCTTATTTTGACACTACATTAAAAAATAAATTATTGATAATGTAAGTAGTCATCTTTAATTTTCACAGAGTTAAAACATATAATGATATACAATTTTTTTTAACCATTAATTTACTTTACTTAAATGATTTTGTTAATGTACAGCTTATTCGATAGATACAAAAATATATGTTACAACATTTAATAAATTCAAAAGTTATATTTCAGAGGTAATAATAAAAATTGCAGTACTCTGTTTTACACACCATAAATTAAAGCATTTCCCATCTTTTTTACTAGACTCAATTTTCAAACATAAAAAGATAACACTATTCCTTTACCTAGGATTATATTTAGATCAAAAGCTAACATGGGCCACATCAAACCATATCAAAACTAAGGGACAATTACTGCATAAACTGTGTATAGAGAAATATAATAAACAATTATAAGTATTTAGGAAGACACCTACGTATCAGCTCATTTAACTGCCAAAATTTCAACTGCTAAATTATGGTTGAATTGAATCTGGTCCCTATTATTTCTTCAATATAATGTTACTCATCAGACTAAATGTCAAGTTTATAACTCTATTCAAAGAATAATCATACCTCCTAGCCCAGATGTGGGTGATGTTGATGATGATGGATACTAGGAAGTTGTGTTTTTGTTCCCCCAGCCGCTACAGCCTTCTGACTTATTGTACTTTCCTAGTCCTTGGTTCAATGCAATCAACTTAATCCTTCTCCTACGATGCATTGACTATCATTACTGCAATTTATTTTTTCTTTATATCCAAGGTTATGTCTCCATTGAGTGGTTGCTTTGCTTTCAAAGATAATACGGGTGGCTGTTTCTACCTCCTTATTGCATAATCTAAAAGTCGGATCATCATGAATATGCCCATGTTGTGTACAGGTTTTCTCAGATGCCAGTGACTGGTAAATAGTCCTATCACTCCTCCAATTTTAGCTCTCTAACTGTAGCAGTGAGATTACTTGTCTTGGTGCGAGAAAGTTTTTGAATAAGTTTACTGAGTTGAATGCGAAGCAACTGTTCAATGGATACACAACCTGGAACAGGTTAGCCCTGATGAAGGCCAAATAAAGAGGCCAAAAGCTTGGCAATTATATAACACATGTACCATCATTAACAATATTCCTAATGGTAACCATCAACTTAAGTATTTTGTCTTTGAAAGTTTGTTTGGAAAACAATTTGGTTCTTGCCAGAGGGGATTCGTACTTGAGATAATTGGTTGGTTCATAATATTTTTATTTTGCATCCTTTTGCTAGGAGCACATTTTTATTTCTGGGAGTACAACTTGACTGGACGACACACAGTACCACCACCTACCAATAAAGGAGTCATACATATCAACTCGCTGTTCATCGGAAAAAATGTGCTTTTTGATTAATTTTGAATGGAATACCAAATGTAACAAATAGGTACTATTGTACAATTAATTTACTTCCAGGCATTTTGGAATTAACAATGAACCTAAAGAAATGCGTTTTTTCAAATTTTTGGCCATAACATTGTGATTTTTTGACCAATTTAAAATTCAATTGCATCATTGTATTCAGCGAAAAAATCCTTTAAAATGTTTTGTCAGAAAGTATAGGGTCGTATTTGAAATTTTGAAGTTGAACTGGGCCTGAGTTTCCTTGTATAATTTTTCTCCAAAAAAGGTAAAAATTTTGAACTAAATTAACAGAAATTAAAATGTATTTTTTTCAAAGCGTCATTGGTTCAAGAGAAATTCAGCCCCGGTCCATCTAAAAAGTACATGTTGTATATAAAGATGTTGATTAAACTAATTTAAATTTATATTGTTTTTATTAAACTATTGATAGTTTTAAATAATAAGTGAAGTTTTAAAACTTAGTTTCTAAATTAAAAAATAAAAATAAACCAAATTGTAAAGGCTTTGAACGGGAATTTTCGTCGTTAGCACATGGCGACACTGGAGGAGAAGGGAAACAAAAATCAGCTGTGCACAGTTCTACCGTCTCCGCCCCTTGTTTGTTTTTGTTACTGAACCCCGTTGCGTTTTCCAGCCGAAATCTCCAGTCCCCTTTATCAAAAACAACAGCTAAACCCCCCCAAAAAACCGGTCCCAACCAAATTAGAAAATGATATAATCGCCGACTGGCTGTCCAATGATGCGCAAATTCGGGCCGAAATGTCTCTCTCCGTTTCCACGGCAATCGCCCACGCCGTCTTGAGCGTCTCCTCCGCCTACGCAATCTCCCAGACTTCCGACTGCGTTTTCGCCGTCCTCGGCTTCGTCCTTTATTTCATCAACGGCATTCTGGGGATTGTCGCATACGGTGAGTAGGCCGAGATTGAATTTTTACGACTTTAGTTTTTATTATAAAAAACAAAACAAAAAACACACTCATCTGTTTAAAAGGATTTTGTTTTGTCGATAAACACGTGAACGCTGGACGTCGATCTGCCCAAGTAACTGTTTGTCATTCTGCGATGACATTTAATGATTAATTCATCATCGGACGATGATCACAACATGGCAACATCATCACTCAACATCATTAAAAGCCACCCCTTAGTTCTTCTTTTAACAAAAGAGGTGGCCATTATTTGTTTGCTCGGTGCTTAAAGATAAGATTTTTTTACCTTTTTTTTTTACATACATGTTTTATAAATTAAACTAAAAGTTTTTACTATAAATGTCTAATATAACTTCACGAAGAATAAATTTTGGATATAGCCTGTCACTTCCCTTCTTGGAGCTTTCATGTCCATCATGGCTTCAACTGACCACAGGAGAATCTGTTTTCAGTATTAGAAATATTTTCCACTTTTTCACTTAAGAACTCTGGATCAAGGTACGGTTTTAAAGAAGAAAAAAAATTTGTTGCTGCCAAGTTTAGATCTATTTTAAGGTCATCAACAGTGCAAAATAACCTTAAATATGTCTATATTTAAGTTTTTACAACTATGGCTTACGCACAATAAGTTACAGTCCTTGCCAATGTTGGGAATGAATCGTTCTTCAAGGAAATTTGAGATCGCCTGTAAAAATTTAAATATGTAAATCTCTAGAAGTATTTAAGGTTGTTTTGCCCTTATGATGCCCTTAACATAGGTCGAAAGCTTGGGAGAAGCAGGTAAATTTGCCTTCTTTTTCAAGACCATACACCTTGATACAAAGTGTTCGTTAAACAAACCTTTCCTTGCACGCAGATAAATTACATTCATGCTGATAAATTAACATAAACGCAACACAGGCGATCTGTAGACATATTTAAGGTTATTTTGCCCTATGATGACCTTAAAATAGGTAGAATCTGCGAGATTTCATAACATATCACAGTATTAAATTAGTCTGCAATCCAACTCTTATATTACAACAGACTATTTTATCTCACACGTAAAACAAATTTTAAAAAACCGTTGATAAGATATGACCGGAAAAAGACAAGTAAAGGGCAGTATTACGCAGATATAGCATAGGTAACTAAGCCTTAAATTAACTGGCCTAGTCGTTTTTTGACTTTATTATGTAGGCTCCGATTTAATCATAAGTTCCCGTACCACGTGCATAAAATCGGCTTAGCCGACCGAAACATCTGCCATCGGGTTAACAGTAGTTCTAACATATCCTGCCTTTCCGCGAGGAAGAAGGAAACTGTTGGAAGTGGTGGTCAAACATGTAGTGCCACTTCCTACAAAAACGTTCCTTTTGCTTCAAAGAATGCCTAATTTGGATCTACTGGATGCTATTGTAGGGATGGCGTGCAAAAGTGACATTCTGGTATAAAGTATTAGTAAAATAAAAGTCGCGTTCCTTTATGATTGGATCAGCGGATGCCGACTGGTAAAAAAAAACCCATCTCTGTGCACAGGTCACTGGTGTTGATAAAGAAAAGTATGAAAAATGCACAGGTTTACTTACTCTCAGACAGTCATTACCATAGTTTAGATTAAATGCGTATGATTTCAACTACAAACTTACTTAGGCGAGCCTAAATTTCCTAATGGCTCTAGAAAAACACAACAAAATTACCTTAAAGAGGTTTTTGGGCCGGGAATGTACAGAAGGAAATGAACAGGCTGACCAACTAGCCAACAAAGGGCTGGTTTTATCCATGGGACCAGAACTGCAACTATGTGCATGGAAGTGTGTGATTAAGTTGTAACTTACTGACTTACAAGCTGCAATTGAAAAAATTCAGCAGGACTTAAATTCGATTAGCCCCTGATCCAATAAAAATGGGCTTAAGCTTAATGTAGAAAAGTCCCAGGCCATTGTATTTAGTTCTCGTTACGTCCTGCAATCCTTACCTTTTATACCTCAGTTTACCATTTACACTCATCTTATTTCTTTCTGTCCCACTGTCAAGAACCTTGGTACTGTACTTGACCAGACCTTATCTTGGAAACCTCATATTTCTAGATCTCCCGCCACTGCTTTTCCACCATCCATCAGTTCTATAGTGTCGTGCCAGTCCCTTTTTCCTTATTAGTACCCGTAAACTTATAATTAATTCTCGTATTCCCCCGCGCTTTGACTATGGATGTGTGTTGTATGGGAGACTCGGTGGGGAGCTGGATGATAGAATTAAGCGCTTAATTAATTGTTATGTACACTTTATTTTCGGCTCCCCAAGGACATGATATGTACTTTGACTTGAACTGGTCCCTCCCCACCGCAGGCTATACTTCGTTCGCTCCTTCCTTTACCAAACAATAACTTCCCACTTCCCTCCTTATACAGGGTGGGCACAAACGATATATACTATAGATACTTTTAGATGTTATAGGAAATTTCATGCTGAACGAAAAATTTCCTATAAGCATCGGTCCTCAAATGAAGCCTTGTGTGAGAAAAACGCAAAAGCCTATAAAAATCGTGTTTTTTAAGCTTTTTTCATGAATTACTCCCAAATGGCTCCACGTCTCAAAATACTTATAAAAAGCCTATTCGATTTATTATGTTTTTTTAAATATATTAACTCTTTTTTTTTCGAGAAAAAAAACAAACTTTTTAAACGTTTTTTCAGTGTTACCCCTTCGAATTAAACATTGTAGGAAACTAAATAGTACATAGATTGAGACCAAGCCAGTTCATACGCACAGGAGCCACGATTTTTGACAGATTTTCAAAGTTTTGATTTGTTAGTAAATCCCTTGAAAGAAGGAAGACAGATGTGTATGAATGTTGATCCTAGGAATTCAAAGTCCAGCTGTGATCCTCTATGAAATGAAGCAAGACATTCATGAGCCATTGTGGCTGGGAACGTCATCAGTGTTAACACAGTTTGGCGAGAAAATGCCTAGATTATAACACGAATGAGGATTGCGCGGATATTCACTTAGTGTTCGGAATGGCTAATACGAGTGCTAAGGCGACTGCAAGGATGTATGCTGAGCCCCCCTTTTACCGTAAACCACACCTCTCCGTATTTGTCAAATGTCATCGGAATTTGCGTACGATGTGCTGAATGATTAGAAGCATCAACCGCATATTATATTTAAGCGTTTTAATTTTAAAAAAATGTGTGGTGAGTAGTGACCGTTAATCGATAATTATTCAGATATCGTGAGATACGGTCTGGTGTGATGTAGGTTTCAAAAAAATATTTTCTTTTTCGTGCCATCGTTTCGATCTTTATTGAGATCATCTTCAGGGCTCAAAGTGTTTGTCTTCTGTGTAACTGTGCCATTTTTGCGTGTTGAGAGTGAATGTTTTTCTGAAACCTACATCACACCAGACCGCATCTCACGATTTCTGAATAATAAAAAAAATTTTTTTAAGCAAGGGTATTTTAACTATGAGATTACATAAACACTTTGGGTGCTAGAGTTTTTGATAAAAACGCTCATTTCGGGTTCGAACCTGGACGTTTATCTTACAATGATGAGCGCCGTGCCAACCCTTAAAATGTTGCAGCCACCGACGCTTCCTAATGATAATGATTAAATTATTTGTTGTACTGGAAAATCGTGAAAATGACTTAAATAGACGAAAGACTTTTCATCCATTTTGTGTAAAATTTGACTTATTTTTTAACAATTTTGTTTAATGCCTTATGGATTTGTTTCCTATTGAAATTGTTTGTTGCACAGGAGCAGCTAGTGGCGTGAAGGTGTACAAGTTCTACACATCTTTCCTCTTCGTCAGCTTGTCTTTGTCGCTGCCCCTTTTTGTTTCACAGCTATACTTCGATTCCGGCTTTCCCAAGTCGCTGACATTCATGCACTTCGCCCCATTTATCATCTCTCTTTTCACCGGGACGTTCCGCACACATGACCACCCTCTGCAGATACTGCACCTTGCATCTATGGTGTACATCAGTCTATCCAATAGATATTATTATGGCATCACGACTGCTTTCAGTTTCGTCATCGCGATTTATGCTATTGGACCTATCGGCATGATTCTCAACACACCTTCAAGAGACCTCTTCAATTACGCTTTGTCGTTTACTGTTTATTTTCTCGTTCAAACATTAAGAGGTCGTTAAATTTTTGTGATTGATTAAGTTAATTTAATTTATTTACAATTCGACACAAGAAGGTTTAATTAAAATTTGATATATTAAAATTGATCGTAATTGTATGCCTTTACAGCATTTAAAATTGCAAAGTATTAATAGTCAATTTTTATAAAACTGAGGCCAGGATGCATTTATTATAAAATTTGCTTAAAGAACGGTAAACAAATCAAGACTGAATCAGGAAACGGATGGATATATTGTCATTATAAGCGCTGCTATACGCATTTACTTTTTATAATCTCATATTGTGATAAAGTAATTCTAGATTTTTGTATTGTATTTTAAAAGCCAAAAATATGGTAAAAAATAGTTTTTATGTTCCTGCAAATAAATTATACTTACAGTAGAAAGAAAATGTGAAAGAAAAGCAAGTAAGGGAATATGTTTTAAACTATATTTATATATATATTTTGTAAATTTACATTATTTCCATGATGTCAGGCTATAAATTAATAAAAAATGATTTAGTAGTGAAAACAGTGCATCACTAAAAGTTATATAGTATAATGATATTTACACTGTTATTTGCACTGGCAGAATAATTGTATAAAAATCGTTTGTTAAATGTAGAATTGATTTGGATGGTGATTTATATTGGCGATTTCATACAGCCACGGCCAACAGAGAACAAAAAATTAACTTAAATAATTGTAGCAATAAAAAATGTATTGTTTAAAAGTAATTAATTAAAACATACAGGTATAAGTTATTGTCATTGAGACAAATAATTGTGTAATTTTTTATTGGTTAAAAAAAGTTTACTTTGTTTTATCTAAAATGTAATTAACAAAAAATAATTCATGTTATATTGCCACCAGTGAGATACAATTTCATTATTATGTGTAATATTTTACTATCCATGTCAAAGTTTACCTAGATCCTCGTGTTTATTTAAATTGATAAATGAATTAAACTTTGTAAAAACTTTTTTTTTTAAATGTTATGTTTTATGTTTATCGATATTGTAGACTAATTAATTGTACCACTTGATCAGTATTTTTGTTTAAAATCGTAAAGTCCATATGTTGAGAAACAATGTTTTTTAAAATCAAGGAGCTTATTCTAGCGGGATATGACACAAATAACGAGTTATAAATTTAATAAAAAATTTTATTGTTGATAAAAAATATGTTAAATATATATAAACATTTCTAGTCAATTCAATGGGCTTCAAGTCATATGAAAAACTTAAATATGTATTTTTTAAATTAAAAAAAGAAAAAATGAGCACAATGAAAAATAAGCCGCTTATTTAAAAATTAATAACTGTAAAGTACTTATATGTATGTATATATGCTTTAGATGTAGTTCAGTGATAGATGCCAAAAAAAGGTCAAAATGAAATAATTGTGATATCCGTTAGTGCATGGAATTAGAATTAAACTATTTTGCCTAATGTTTTACAAAAATATAAATAAATGGATAAGATTAAAAAATTAATAAATAAAACATGTTTGTAAATTAAAATATTTTTCGGTTGAATAAATTTGGTGCAAATTTTATTTTAACGAATGTTTAAGTGTTATGTGCTCAAAAATAAAATGTACGAATAAAGTATTTGTTTTAATTAACCTTTCCCATTAAACTTAAATAAATTGTCCAAATGTGAGAGTGTCTGTGCATAGTTAATTATGCATATATCAAGTGTTGTTGTTAGATGTAAAATTGATGATTGTTTCTAGGTCTACCAGTTCAAGAAAAAGGAAAGTTTGATTTTTATTATAGCAAAAGTTCGCTGTACTGCTATGCGCTCTGCCTACCTCTCTTTGCCTCGGAAATCTGCCTCAGGAACAATTCCAGCCGGTGGAGTTGCTCTCTACTTTATATGATACCATTTTTGAACTTGCTCAAATCGGAATTGAGGTGTAGCATTCTGAACAAGCACACGAGCGATGTTATACATTCGATTTCATTTTTTATCATTGTGTACCTCTGGGAGAAGACGACTTATATGCTTGAGTATGGAATTGCTTTCATCGTTTTGACGTACTACCAATATTTCATTATGTCAATGGTTAACTTATTTGTGGAATACCGTCTTGTCGAGTACGCGTTTGTAGCAGCAGCAAGCAATTACTGCCTAGTGATGTTGTATAAATAAATTAGTGTTTTTTCTATGCTTAAATTTATTTTTGTTGGACTTTTTTTTCAACTATTCGATTACAAGGCTATATTAACTCGGCGTGCTGGTGTTTTTAAAAAATGTCCATTTGTAAGTATGTCAGGTTTATATGCACGGCCGCCGGATTCGAACCATGAACCTATTACCTTCAGCGCCGTGCCAACGCCACTGCCTTTAACAGTTCCGGCCACTGACGCGCCTAGGATAATAGTACATAATAAACCCCAAACGGCACCCTTATTGTATATTTGATTTGGCGATAAAATCAGCCTGAAAATGAACTGTTACGTTTTTTCTTCCTTCGAGACAAATTTCACTACAATTTGTTCTTAATTTTTTCCCAAATAACTTATTCAACATCTAAATTTTTTATATTTAGAATAATTTATTGTTAACCTCCAAGCAAAAATTGAATATGTCACCGACTTTATTGAAATCACTTGCTGCGGCTTTGATGGTGTAATTTTATTTCTTACTTAGTTTTTATGCAATGTATGTAGTATATACTACTGTAATGTAGACCAATGTCTGGACAATTGAAGTTCATTTTTGCGCAGATATTTTGACGCTTTTCTACCATCATCAGTGATTTTATAACTTATATAATTTAATATGAAACCTTCATTTTTTTTTTACAGCAGTCATATCAATTCTTGAGTGTCTGGGTTTTTGAAAAAATGCCACCGAGACCACTGTACAGAGATGAGTGCTGTGAACGCCTAAACTGTTTCGGCCCCTAACGCCTCCTCTTTAATCTTACTTATATTTATATCTAATTTAGTTATGTATAGTTTTCATAATGTCCACTTTAGTCTTTTTGCAATTATTATTGCTTAAAGCCAATAATTTGGATTAATTTACATTTTTGGTACAGCACTCTGACAAATTATGTGGATATGATCTCAGTACTAGTTGAAAGGTGGTTGAAGTTCAGCAATAAAGTCCAATGTAAACGATATTTGGCCCTTGCATTTGCATATTACATATTTTCATTAGACATGACCTATCTAATAAGACCTAACAACAACGCGCGGTAACAAATTATTTTTTAAATTTACAACAGTTTCATGGAAGGCTTCAGACACGTTGGAAATATGTTTAATTTCACCTAATACTGCCAATATTGTTACTTTTGCGTTAGTTTATCGAACATGTGATAAGGCGGGCTTAGACGATGAATTATATTGCATAATATTACGAATTGCGCGATATTTTGGACCGTTTAGGGTTGGTATTGAAGTTTGCCCAATGATTGGATAAAAATTTGAGCGAGTTTAATTTTAATTGCACCGTACTTTTTCATCGTACCGTGGTTAATATTGCGCAATATTTTTTATTCTGACATCTTGCAGTTCTACGTCTTGCTCATGAGAAAACACTGGGCCATCAGTGGTTTTTTTTTGCTGGGGCTTCCGACATCTAGGTCATTTCAGCCCCTCACTAAGTCTATATTCTATACCCGTTCAAACACTACATTCATACAAATAAATACATTCATACACTTAAATACATCCATACAGTACACTCATTCCGTTTGGTCGGTGGAGTACTTGATATTCCTCCACCGAAATATACTTAAACTAAACTAGATTGGGGTCGATGGGGAACTTTTATACATATTCCGCCATCGACCCCGAACACACACTCACTCGCTTTCATCGTTCGAGGGGCGATGATGGCGTTATATTTCACCATCACCCCTCACTATTCACGCTACTAATAAATACATGCACTCAGACAAAACATTTGTCACAAACATGCCAACAACAACCTCTAAAAAGCGGAACAGGGGACTCTGAAACTCGCTACCGTGTTCGAGACCCTCCTTAAGTCCGGCGGCATGCCTACACGCTCTCTGTATGGAGTAAAGGCATGACACGCCTCTATTATGTGGGACACATCGAGCAACCTTTCTCTGCATAAGGGGCACCTGCGCGGGATTTGGCCAAAAAGCAGGTGCCCATGTGTTAACCGCGTATGGCCAATCCTCAGTCGGGTGAGTACGATCCCTCGTCTCCTGCTCAGGTTCTGTGAGGGCCATCTACCGGTCGTGCTCTTGACTCGATCATCTGGTCTCCTCCCTTCATAACGAATAAATATTTCGCCTTTTTCTAAAGATTTCCGTGTAGGGGGACTCACTGATGAGTGTTATTGGGTTATTAAATTGGGTTCAATATATCATTCAATATTATTGAACAAGAAAGGCTTTATAATTTTTACTATGTAGTATGGCTTTTTCTTAAAAACTTCTTTTTTATATTTATAATTTTTTTTTAATAAAAAAAAATTTGAAGTTCCATATCTTTTATAAGAAACTGTATATATAAAAAATTTAAATTTTTTAGAAATAAATTTAATTAGAAAAAGATGTTTATGATGGTGTAAATTCTTGAAACACCCAAAAATTTAATGTAAAAATAAAGCAGAAAAAAAGTTTTTATAAAGAGATAACAAAATAATAACTGCATTGTGGAATGTTATTGTAGGTCTAGGGTCCGCTAGAGGAGGAAAGGATTAGAAACACAGAACACTTTTTTAAAAGATAAAAAACTAATATTTACAATGTTTACAAATTGTTTAAAAAAAAATAAACTTTGGCTCGAAAAGTGACATGCAAGTCTACTAAAAAGCGCAGGCATCGATTGTTTTGAAAAATACCGTCACTTGTACAAAAAACCGTCCGTTTTCTCGGCCCGTTTCTAGGAACAAGGGGTTCAAATTTGAGATCTATCGAAACTTCCTTCACGCATGCGATTACAGCTCGGTCGTCGCGACGTCCCAGTACTTGGACATCCGGTCTTCCGTCTCCAGAGAGTCGACTTCGCTACGTTCTTTTATTATGGAGAAGTCGTAGTCGGCCGTGTACGGCAACAGCCTCTGGAGGCTTCCGAAGTAGGCAGCGTTCGGCCCTGCGTGGAGCGATCTCCTCGACGACTGCGAGCCGAACTTGGTTAGGCCAGACTGGAATGACCTCGTGCTTCCGAATGCCCTGAAAAATCGACATTTTACAATTTTGATCATCACTACATTTATCATATATGTAAACTTACTTATCCAAATTCCACATTACAATATAATTCAGGATAACTTGTTTACAACTCATTTACAAACCAAGTTTAAACACGTTTTACTATTTCGAGTTCTAATCAAGGACGAATTTGTTTAATTAAAAAGATTATTACTACTCGTATAGGGAACTAGGAGCGTACAATAAGCCAGGAGGCTGCAGTGCCTGGGGAGCATCCATCTCTATTATCATTAATTCTCATATAAAACTAAAATAATAGAAAAATATTTTTTGTTTCATGCCAGCAAATAAATTGGTATTTATAATTAATGTATATTAACGTAAAGTTGACCATATTGTACATCAGCAACATCTTATCTGGGACAATTTTTTCCCCAAAACATTCCTATTTTTTTCTTTTTTCATATATACATAAACATTGCCCATGGCAAGAAGAATATTGCGGCCTATATGATTATAATCCATGGACAAAAACATAAAGAAGGCGGTTTGTATGCATGGACGGTCCAATGAAATCTACAACAGGCGATTCTCTTAAGGATAAAAGGATCAGCGTCGCCAAGTATAAAATTGAGACTGTCAGAACAGTACTAAGTAACCGGGAGAACTTTGAAGAAAATCGGCTTATGAGCTAAGAGAAAATATAGCTATAGTTAGACTTAAAGTGATTTCACGAGTTTTAATAAATGCAGATTTGACTTGCAGACCTGATTGACTTGAAAACTCATTCTTCTTAACTTTATTGAAAGCCATAAATGTTTGTAAGGTTGTCTGTTGCCTTTTTTAAAATTTGTGAAAAAAATCCTCTCTGATCCTGGTTCTCCTATTCTAGCTGTAAATTTTGACATTTAATCATCTTTAACCCATCTGATGCAAGGCCAAAAATTAATTAGAGGTAATAATTAAGTTGTCGTTTCGGTGCTTGATTGACTTGACAGAATTTCAAATATCCCTCTCTCAAACACCTCGCTGATTATTTTGTCCGCCTGTTACAGCTTGTTCTCCTTCTTAAGAGCACTAAACACGCTCAGTTTATCTGTCAGTTTGCCTGAATCCAAATCGGAAAAATTAACGTGCACTTTCTTAATTTTTTCCCTTAAGCTGTGTCTATTCTCGTTACTGTTGACTTGTCAAATGCTGGATATCCCACCGGACTGCTGCAGTTACTTCAGTTAATCGTCGATACAAGATGGACATGGAAAACTGACAGATAAACGTGATTGGGCTCTTTGAGTGGCTTTCAACGGTCTAAATAGGGGAACTTCTATTAAAGTCTATATTAATTATAAGCCTAATCTTGCCAAATTAAGAAATAAAATATTGCCAAGAAATTACATACTTAGTAGTTCTTGACCAAAGGTTAACATGGAATGCACACCTTAAGTGAACCCATGATCGAACATTGACACATTGGGCGTGCCAAAGACTGTGGAAGAATTTGAGAGATAGATCCAAAACGACCTTTTTTTAGCATCACTGTTGCTGTGTTTAAAGCATTGCCCACAGCCCCAAAGGAAGGTACAGGCCATAATAAAATCTTCCACAAAGCTAGAGTAACTGACACGGTTAAAACTATGAGTTATATACCTGAAAATCACTAAACACGCTCAGTTTATATGTAGTTTGCCTGAATCCAAATCGGAAAAATTAATGTGCACTTTATCAAGTTTTTCCTCTCAAGTTATCAGAGGAAATACTAGACTTTGAAAAAGTATGCAATATAATTATTGAAAACAGTGTTAATGGGAAAAATAAAATAAGGAAAGATAAATCTAGAGCCTTCTTTGGCTCGAAAATGGAAAATGGTATAGGTATAAAAGAAAGGGTAAAATGAACACCACGTTGTTCTCGGCCCATTCATAATCATCTTTCAATCCGAACTGCTTGTCATACAAACTGTGCGTATGAAATAGGTAATAAAAACGCAAGGGTGCAACAATAATACTTTCAGATAGCCAGGCAGTTCTAAAAGTACTGCATGATAGTGATGTTAACTCAAAAGTTGCCTGAACTGCCTAAATCTAGAGGTATCTAAAAATTTCAACCTAAAGCCAGAAACACACTTACCCGATGCTACGCCATGCGACGCTACCCGACGCAAATCCAAACTCCGATTTTCCATAAGGTTGCATTACCCCCGTGCACATCTACCCGATGCTACCCGACGCAAATCCAAACTCCGATTTTCCATAAGGTTGCATTATCCCCATGCACATCTACCCGATGCCATGCCACGCTAACCTACTCTACGCTCGCGATTTCCACTGTCCAGATTTTCGTCGGGTAGCAGACGAAGACAAAAGAACCGGACACTCATGTTTTTATTCAAACTACATGTATTATTGTTGTTATATTAATTACAACATACTTATTTTAATATAGACCAAATTAACTTTGTTTAAAAATTAATTAGTTTTTATTTAAAAAATTAATTTTAATGGTTTGGTAGAAAATTAATGAAAACACCGGAATACGATTTTTTGATACAATGAATTTAACTAACAATTTATTGTACTCGCTTCGGCGGTACATATACTAAAATTGGAACAATTTATTACACGGTTTTGCTCATAAAATTTAATTAACAGTTTATTTCATAATTTTGATCGTAAAATTACACCATTTTCTAATGTCGGGTAGCATCAGAACAGGACACTTATATTTTTTGTAGTTTATTTCAAACTAAGTACATGTAATTTAGTCGTTGTATTAATTACAACATGTTATTTTAATGTAAACCAAATCAAATGAGATCAAAAATTCATAAGTTTTTATAAACATTGTTTAATTATAATGGTTAGGAGTAACTATATTTAAAACAATTAAGTGTAACAAACTTAACAAATTTATTAGATAGTTGTGCTCATAAAATTTAACTAACAATTTGTTACAAGGTTTTGCTCAAAATAGTGCATTAAAAACAAAAGATGCATTGCGATTTTCGTCGAGTAGTGTTAGAACAGGATTACTCATATTTTTTGTAGTTTATTTCAAACTAAGTACATGTAATTTGGTCGTTATATTAATTACAACATGTTATTTTAATGTGAACCAAATTAAACGAGATCAAAAATTCATAAGTTTTTATAAACATTGTTTTATTATGATGGTTAGGAGTAACTTTATTTAAAACAATTAAGTTTAACAAACAATTTAATAGATGGTTGTGCTCATAAAATTTAACTAACAATTTATTACAAGGTTTAGCTCAAAATAGTGCATTAATGAACAAAAGATGCGTTGCGATTGTGGTAGTGATTATTGTGATAAACGCTGTGGACTGTACGCGTAGTGACCTTGCGTCGGATAGGTGTGCACACCCTACCAAAACGTGGCAAGGCGTCGGGTAGCATCGGGTAAGTGTGTTCCTGGCTTAAAGTGTGTGCCAGGTCATGAGTTCAGGCAACGAAGCATTAGATGTCAAAAAAGGATTTTAGGGGAAAAAAAGAGGATATCCTACTTAAAAGAAAGGAAGAAAATATTCTAACTGGTATCTATAGGATGTGATCCAGTAAAGTACTTCTTTAACAAAATTGAGTCTATCAACAGACCAATATCGATTATGTTTAGAAGAGATAAGAGAGCATATCGTATGCGACTTCCCCGAAATAGCTCGGTAAAGGTTGCTGTGCTAGGAAAACCGTTCTTGAGCAATGTAGATCTTGGTACAAAAGTTGGAAAGAATTTTTTATTTCATACGAAAACAATCACTACGTAAATAGGCGAACCAGGGCGACTATTTTCAATCTTCGATTAAATACATTACAGTTCGTGGTCCGATTGACGAAAGCTCTCCGTGGCCTTTTCATTTGTCGCCGAGAATCAAATAGATTACACGACATTTGAAAAATTGCAAAAAGGAGGGAAAATTCGAAAGGTGGGGTTGAGATGGGAAGTTAGTGTCCGAGTAGCTCAAGTGGTAGAGTAGCGGCGCATTTAGCCGAAGGTCGTGGGTTCGAATCCCGCTCGTGACACTGACTTTTTTTATCTTAACCAATACTATTCATAAAGATTACTTCCATTAAATATTTAAAATTGAAATGCTAGTTGTGATTGTATTTGCTGAACCTTGATACAGTACTTTTTAAAACTAGAAAAATATACATAAATGGTGCTTACATACAAAATTTACCTTCTTTTCAAATTCAAATATTATTCCCAACACCTTCTCCTTATCGTTTGAAAGCGTGAAAACAAAAAATAAATACTTAATCTTTATTGTTATTATTTTCAAATTATATCCGTTAGCAAATTAGATTAATCCGTGCTTAAGGCTAGGGATCACACAGTGTTTTATCTGCTATTGTGTAGTCACCTGGAAAGGAATGAAGGGTCGGAGTTGAGGTGAGGACTGCTTTTGGCCCTGGGCCACATCTGCGGCCTCGCGGGTCTCCTAGCGACACCGCGCGACAGTGTGTCCAATTCTTTGTCGAAGAGCATCTGAGTGTTCTGCTCGAGCATGTACTCCCAGCATCGGAATTGTTCATCCGACAAATGCCCCGACCTGGCGATTTGCAAACTCTTTTTCAATACATCCCAACCGACATTTCCTTCATTCTCAATCTTTGTGCAACTTTATTGTGGTGTTTACTCTGTGTGATTGTATTACATACTTTTTAAAGTGTCTTAATTACCTGTCTGAAAGGGATTCGTCACAATCGGCCAGGTGGGCATCTTGGTGTGCGAGCTTGGAGCACATCTTCCTTGTTCCGTTCTCTCTCATTAGAACCGATGGGTAGCTGTGCCTTTCCATTATCTCCTGCAATTTATTATGACATTGACAATAGGTTATGGTTTATATAGCTATTTTTGACATGTTTCTATATAAATGATCCTGCTTTATTTAAGGTGATGCAAGATTTTAGTTGACATACTTAACTTTATTTACAAACCCGAAACACAAAATCAAATTGGGCAGAACGGAATCCGGACCTAGGTGAAACTCGAGCTAATGTCAGAAGTAATAAAATAAATTAATGGGAAGAGTGCATTTGTTTAGCCTGCACAATTTGGATATGTTGGGTTCAATTTTTGATAGCTGGAGACGGATATCGGGTTCAGCATGTAGACAGCTTCGGTATTTAGTTTTGGTAGGTTGTAAATAGAAAATCCGGATTCACGTAGGTACGTTGTAGCAAATGGAAAAAGAACGCGTTTTGGTTTTTCAACGAGAGGTTGAAATTTTTTTCTAGACGGAGCCAAAATGGGGATAAGTATGGGACACCAAAGTAGATTTCAAGGTGGACGCCAAATTAATGTCTATCAAACATATTCTCTTGAAGATAGACTGGTTGGCTTTGTCGAAAATGAAAAATGTTTGACCACCCATTCATGATCTTGCAGCTTACCTCGAGCTGTTGGGAAGTAGTGCTGGAATGATATCTCCAAACTTCGAAGGTGTTCAGATTTCATCAATCAAGCTCCAGTTTGTTTTCTTTTAAAAAATCACTTAACACAGGAATATTCTCCACCTCTTCCTTCTCAACAGATTCTACACAAAACTGGATTTTTCTTTTGAAGGTCAGAACATTGTCATTAGCATCGAAAGTTGCATCTTCTCTTGCAAAGAAATACTCATCTCGTTCATTTTCATGAAAATAGAAAGGCCAATGTTTTTTACGGGTCTGAAACGTCGAAAATGGTGTGCGCGGACGAAGATTTTTGGGGCTTTTCGAAAGAAAAGTGCTTCGGAAGATCTTCGGCGTAGTTTGCATGGATGGTGACTAGCAGATTCGTACAAACGGGATTGAAAGTTTTGGCCACGTGGAAAGGTTGCCAGAGTACGGACCGTAAAGAACGTTTCATGAGGTAAGCCAGGTGATAGATGTCTACGAGAAAGGCCTAGAAAGAGATTTTTGGACGACCTCAGAAAGATGCAGATTGAACAATGGACGAGTCGCACGAGGACAGAAGAGATGGACTAGGATTGTAGGGGAGGCCAGGGCACTTCAGTACCAGTATATAAATAATCATCTGATAGATTGTATGAAATAACTGATTGACGAGTAATCACTTCATCGTCAGTCTTTGTACTTCGCACAAGTTCAAATTGCTACAAAACGTACATTTGACAGACACTATTGATAGGTCAGAAACGACTTTCTAAATCAGTTAAAATATGATCGCCTCATATCTCTCGAAATTACACTCGACATATTTTTGGAACTGCGATCGTATTGACATCTGAGATCTGTGAGTTGGAAGTGCCTTTATTCTCAATAACAGTTTCAGACATTAAGTCGACCCAGAAGAAACGGATAAACAGTATTACACTAAGAAGATCATTATTTAATCGTTCGAGAAATATAAACAACTAAATATTTATAAGGCTTATACGAGAAGTTTAAGATTGGAAGCATATTTTGGAGTTTTTTATTTACATGTTTTTTCCACACCACTTAATAAAGGTACCGGTTGTTTAAATGCTATGACAGTTTTGGGCCTGGTCCAACTTCAGGAACCTCCTAGAGATGGTCTTCTCCTCATTGGAAGAATGATTCTTCAAGTAGAGTATTAAAATCCGACAAATAAACATCACCTCTCGTCTAATTTACTACAACTCCAGTTCCAGAGTTCCACTCGGAGCACCAAATGTACGTTGCAATTTAGGACTTGACATCGAAGAAAGTTTTACTTAGAACGATCACACATGACTGAAATGCCTCGTATACATAACATTATTACAACCAATCTGAACGTACATAATTGAATTACGGGTTACAACCAAGCTTTTCAATCTCCAAAGAATCCAGTTGCTCCAGTAGAAAATTAATTGCCTAAGCTCTCTACTCCTATTTCCCACAGATCTTTGAATTCCATTTGTCCTCGAAACAACAAGAAGTCGATACAGACGCCTCCATAAAATCCTCCCTAACTCCCTAGTCCAACACCCTTCATCCCGAACCATTCCCGACAATTCACTCGAAAGTGACAACAGATATCAACAGATCAGTGTTTTGTTAGCAATTAATTAATCGATTAATTTTTCACTCTTAAATTGTTACGATTGTTATGAAGTCCATAAAGACAACAAAGTTGCTTGCAGCACTCTAGCTGTTGTAACATAATAATAGTATATATCAAAATGCTTCTTCCAAGTACAATGACAATTGATTATGCTTTTTATGTGGACTTTTAAAATACCCTGGTTTGATCAATGGAGAAATAAGCTGCCTTAAGATAAAGTTCCAAATACCGTCTATTTTAGTGCATATATTGTTTCAAAAGACTGCACGTGCTGATTTGAAAGTTGTACTAGTTTGTGTTTTCCAAACCGGTGGCGAGGGATCGTCAATAAGCTCAATGTTCGCCGCAAAATGACTAAAAGTGTGAGATATATATTTTTCCTCATAAAACTGTTTGTATACACTATTATTTTTTATCATTCAATTAATTAAGGTTTTTAGTTGAGATAAAAAAGTCAGTGTCACAAGCGGGATTCGAACCCACGACCTTCGGCTTAATACGCCGCTACTCTACCAGATGAATTATCGAGACGTCGATTAACTTCCCATCTCAACTCCACCTTTTGAATTTTTCCTCCTTTTTGCCATTTTTCAAATTCAATTTAATTGGTCACCACGAAAACTAGTGAATTTAATAAGTTAAAATGATGTATACTTCACTAAAGTTCTCCATGGCCATTTCATTTGTCGCCGAGAATCAAATAGATTACACGACATTTGAAAAATGGCAAAAAGGAGGGAAAATTAAAAAAAAATGTGGGGTGGAGATGGGAAGTTGGTGTCCGAGTGATCGAAGTCATGATAGCTCAAGTGGTAGAGCAGCGGCGTATCTAGCCGAAGATCGTGGGTTCAAATCCCGCTCGTGGCACTGACTTTTTTATCTCAACTAAAAACCTTAATTTATTGAAATATATTAATGGGTAAGCGGACCACGAAAACTAGTTAATTATTTTTTATAATAACTTCGTGTATTGAAATATCTTACTTTATCTGTGAAGTAATGGCCATAGTTTTCCCTCGAGCTCGTTCTACCACAGCTTGCTTGATCACTCTGCCCGCTCGGTGACGACCTGTCTCCCTGGCACCAACAAGTGTTTTCGGTGGCGTGCTGCAAAATAAGAGATGATAAAATTAGCAATGTTCAATTTTTAGATTTATAAGAGACTTACGATCCCGTCACAATGGGCTTCACGCCTTACCATTTGGCATCCGATGACTGGGTGCCTGAAGCTTTCCTGTCCGGCAGATTCACAGAACTGTAGAATTTTGTATTTTGGTAAGTCGTATTGTACATTTTAAAGCTTTTAATTACCTGTATTGTATAATTGAGCTCTCTTAACAGTTGATCTTGGTGCGACTGGCCGCCTAGCCTGACAACCATCACGCTCAGGTTGTCCTCGCAACCGTAACTTTGTGCCAAATCCTGAAGTCTTTTTGCTGAAAGGACAGGGTCCGAGATAGACCTCACTTCCGCCACGGCGTCCTCAGGGCTTACGACTTCCCATAGCCTTAAAATTTAACGTTAAATTTTATCCGTTAAAAATCGATTTATTTTCCTTTTACCTTTTATTGGCCATTATTATCATTTCATCGCAGTCTTTGAGAGTGAGTTCCGTGACGTGCGGGTCGGGAACGACTAGTGGGAACATCGCACTGTTTCCTATTTGGCTTCTTGTAACCTGATAAAAAATGGTTTAGCCCGCTTGCATGATTTATGAAACTACGTCATTACCTGTGTAGGTACATGGGCAAGTGTCAAAGTGGAATCTCCTCTATAAAGGACAGCTTTGGCCTCTCCGACTGTCGCGATCCTGAGAGTCCTCTTCCTTATTCCAGGACCTCTTTCGCTGCATATATGACAAACCATTGCACAAACACCCACCCGTTGGCCTTTCTCTTTTAATTCTCTGCACAGATCAAACACAAACAGAGTTAGTACGAACTAAGTAAAAAGTAGAGTACAGAGTAGTATTATACACAAATCCAAAAATAATAAGGTAGGGACGTTCATTAATTGATATTTATAAACATGTTTATAGAAACAAACGAAATACGAACTTTCTGCTCTGCCTATATTTGATGTTTTGGGTCTGTCATTTGTGATAGACAAAATGGTCCTTCCTGTGCTTGTTTATGCAGAACATATAAAATCATCATGGTCTGCCTATACTATATATATATATATATTTCCTACCATAGATGAAAAATCTGAATTAAATCAAGATTTAAATCTAGAGAACGCGCCATGATTCAGTCTACATAACCTGTAGAATTTGGATGGCTTCAAAGGCAGTGCCTGGCAATAAATGAACCTGGCTAGAAACATGATCGGACTCCACACAAATCATGTTTGGAAATTCATCATCTCCAAAATCTGGATAATCCTTACTATGATCTGACCAACAACCAAACAACATTATCTGGGAAATTTACTTCTGTATTCTCATTTTTCTTCCTGAAACCACATTCGTTACAATGAATTTCTGAGTGGTGTTCTGATATATCCTATCAGTCCATTCGCCTATGCTTACCGACTCCCTCCCTTCTTGGTAAATTGCACCATCTCTAGTCTTATCTATAAAAGTACACCCGTGAAGTCCTGTGATTTGACACCTCCTCACATCGGGCACTTTGACATATGTATGAAGTCGATGTTAAAACTGAAGGTTATGTCTGTACTAGGATTATACACGCCGATTATGAAATGCAACTTTCTCTCTAAGTATGAGCCGATATGTCAGGCGAAAGGGATCGTTCCACATGGATCTCGTCCAGTCACTGTCCATGGTGGAAAATATTGCTTCCACGTCACCACTAGGTAGTCGTTCGGGACCCTTTTCGAGGTTCCATCTAACAACTTGAGCAAAGCCATGGTCTGGCCCATAATTCCACGGTCCGAATTGAGGGAAGGCAAAAGGGATTCCTCCACGAATAGGTTGCTTCCCGTCAAAAACTGCTTGCTTGCTTACGAATAGTTGTTCTTGATTATTTGCCCTCCAGGAAACAACTGTCGCTCCGTGTAAATTAATGGTGCAGGTTGTATTATTTCCTTTATCTAGGACGACGACACTAGTCGGCGCTGCCATGTTCGAAAACCCGAACAGCCTATACTACCTAACTGGCAAAATTCAGAAAGGGTAGGCAGACCGATAGGTACTTATAAAACTATAGACATATCGAATTGTTTGATATTTAACAAACTAGATGGAGTTTGGTCGTTTCCGAGCATTATCTTGCTGTTTCGAGTCTCCGGTTGGTCAGGATTATAAGAAAGGTAAGTCAAGATACTTCCATTCAGGCGAAAGCCTAAACGAGCCTGAACGACAAAAAAACGAAATTAGACGGACCAAGATGATCGGAAACTACACACATACAGCAGGCGTCAAGACGTGTACAGTCATTCATCAATGTTCCCCTTACGTCAACTACGGGGTAATGAGGATGAACTTGAAAAGAAGGTTATAGAGAAAATTTGATTTCTATTTAAAACATAGAAGGTGACGAAATGCAAAACTCATCTGACAGACCAGCAAAGATTGGCAAACTAGGATTATCTGTAATAAACCAAATTGCGGGTAGTCACACGAAGTACAAACAGGTAGACAAAACATGAACAGAGAGGCAAACAGACAAAAGGCATGCAGACAGTCTGTCACACAAAAGGCAGATAAGCTGCTAGGCTGGCAGGAAAAAGAAACACAAAAAATAAAAATCTTTCCTAAGAAGGTTGAAGGTTGTATGTCGCTCTTGTTCAAATCTCAGACCATTTGGATATTATTAAATCAGAGTCTTCTTTTATGTAGTGATTGGACCAGCGACTCACATAAGCCATGGCCAACAAATCCACCCCTTCTTTAAATCAACCAGCGGTAAAAAACTCATTCTTTTTAAAACCTTACAAAAAACTTACACTAGACCGTTACTAACAAGGGACGACCAGGTTGGTGTTTCATGGATTTAGAGCAAACTTTTTTTTAGTGATTCTACATTTCAAAATATCGGACACACCAAACTAGGTCATAAAAAGTTTCTTCGTGAAACTAATATGAAATTAAGTTTTAGTACCTCAAGAGACCCGAAGATATAAATTTTCGCTTGAATTTAAATTTATCGATTTTTTGACCTCTAAAATTTTCAGATTCTTAAGAAGTCTTCCTCGCAATATCCGATTGGAACGTCTCTAATTCAAAAACGTACGTGCCATTTGATAGAAGAGACACGACCTTTTTAACGTCGTGTGTACCATGGAAATATATACAAAATGACTATAGGAAAATAGATAAAATAAGTAAATATTTTTGTCAGAAATTAACCTCGTTTTTTAAATGGAAATAATAGTCCGATGTTTGATAAAGTTAGCCTCTGCTAGGTCACATGGGAGTAGAAGTCAACAAGAAAGCGGACACCATTGGAAGGAAAGGGGCTGCTACACCGCTGATAGGACCTGAGCCCTTCTGTGGCATAGGAATCAACACTATTAACGAATATCTCAGACAGAAGGACAAAAAGCAAATGAGGGAACTTTGGAATTCACTCATTGAACACAGACAATCCTAGAATCTTCTAACCAATTTTGGAAGGAAAGAAATTTCAGAATGTGTCAAGGGAAGCAGGAACAGACTGCGAATCCTAATTAGATTCCTAACAGGACACGGTAAATTAAATGGACACTTAAAGAAAATTGGAACAATCCAAGATGGCACATGCAGATTCTGCAAGGAAGCAGAAGAGACACCAACACATTTACTAACAAACTGCGGAGCTACACTAGCCCGCAGGAGGAAATGTTATGGGATGTACAATGTGACCATAGAAGAGCTTCAACCACTGCAACCGGGCCTATTAATCAAGCTCCTTGATGAAATAGGACTCACCGATGTGCTTTAGGCAGAGCTCGCGGGATACAATAGCTCTTAAAGAGCGCAGTATACTATACCCTGACGTTACATCTACATCTTGATAAAGTTATAAAGTGCAATTGAAAAATTTTTTAAAACAAATTATCAACCATGAAAATCGGTTTTCTACTACGTATTGTGAAAACTTATCTTAGAGCTTACACTAGGAAAGTCAGTCACGCAGAAGGTCGTCGAAATTATCAGACAAAAAATTAATTTACATCGATTTCCGCGAAAGTCGTTATTTAAAAGTTTCATAACGCCAGAATCACGACAATGAAGTCAAATCTCAGTTATGACCATTTTCCGACCTACTTTGCTTACACAATGTTTATTAAAATATGGAAAATAGCAGTATTTTGTTGATTTATCTTTTTAAAACATATTAAATTAGAATATTCTGTAGATATAACATTTTCGTATTTATCTTAACCAACAATGAAATTAATACACCAAAAATACTATTTTTGTAAATTTATAAATAGGGGGCCACGGTAGCCGAATGGTTAAGGCGTCAGACTCTCGGCTAGTAGAACCCGCGGTCGTGGGTTCCATACCCATCGTCGCCTCTGGACTTTTTCTGACGCCTAAGGGGACCGGTGGCCGCAATTGAAAGAAATTGACATGGCACTCATCAATGGAAGGGGCGGGATCGGATCTCAGCGACCCTGAATTTGGTCCCAACCCCCTTCAAAAATGAGTTTCTTCGATGGAAGAACACCGTTACAACGGGGGCTCAAGTTCACATTTGTGTTGCGAGCCCTCCCCCAAACATGGAGCCAGGGATAAAGTACAATAAACTGTACAGCTCAGCTGCATTGCTCAGGAGGGAACTCCTCCAGTTCGTGGTATCCATTGGAAAAAAAATCTCTAAATAACGAATTATGATTGATACGCTATTGCGACTAAAATTAGATTTTGAAAAAAAAAAGCTTCATTGCTATCAATTAAACGCGCCGCTACCAGTTTTTGTCACCCTCTCCCTGCCGTTTTCCTACCAGCGGTGGTGGAATTAGAGAGTAGAGAATAAAATATTTTTTAAATGATTTAGAAACAGAAAATTAAGTCACATTAAAAGGAAACAAGTGTTTATTCACTAATTATTAGATATCTATGCTAAACCCGTACTACGGCTGTGTCGTGCCGAACTGTTGTCCCGTTTATTTTATTTGTACACGTATTTACCAGGACATTTTGCAAATGTGATGACAAACCCTTTTTTTCACACGATCATTAACGCTAATGCCATCGCTGCACCTGTAGACACATGCCAAGAGAAACCAGCCAATACTGGCACTGAATGTGTGGGGTTAAGGAGGTTTGCTGTTGCCGATCAAGGCGACGTGGTTAGGAATGTATAAATAGGGTTCGAGCAGTATGGTTAGGATGAATCGAGAAGTTAGGGTGTAAGATTTTGAATCGGGAATAAATCATTTCGTTTACAAAAGGAATTCGTTTCGTGAGGTTAGTGACGTAGCAGGGAGGTTTGACGATTTGTCTGAGGACTTTTGATTAGACTGATTAGATGCGCTGGATGTTGGATGGCTTGGCAGAACCCCACAGTTTTACTGCGTTATGTCTAAAGTGGTCGCAGTGAAGTCATGTATAAGATTAGTTTAGTGTGAAGGTCAAAAGGATTTCGTTCTTAGAAGTCTGCTTAGTTAGCCATGTCTTCTGTTAACTTGTATCCAATGTCTTGTGTAGGGATTCCCAGGTCAATCATCAGTCTAGGTACACTCTTAAGTATTTGACTTGAAAGAACATCGGTCTTTGTGGAGGGTAAGCCTGTTTTGAATATCCTAATCCCAGAGAATGCAGCCGTTTTTGTTCCTTAGCCTCGAAGGTGACCCCAATGAGGTTAAGAATTACCGACCCCTTATTCTACTTCTTACTCCTACCCCAAGTAGAGTTTTCTCACAACTACTACTGGACCGAATAAAAGGAAACCTGGAAGCCCAACAACCCCTGGAACAAGCTGGATTTCGTAAGATATTCAACGATTGACCACATTCAAGTAGTTAGCTAGGTGATAGAGAGGTCTGTAGAACATCAAAATGTGATATACATGGCGTTCGTTGATTATGAAAAGGCCTTCGACACAGTTTCGCACGAATTTCTTTTTTCTGCCTTAAAAAACCAACAAGTCCTCAAAAAGTATATAAGCATTGTAGCCGAATCATCAATCAAAACACGAAAGCAAGAATAAAAATGGATATAATTGGAGAATACTTCCGAATAAATAGAGGAGTCAGACAGGGAGACCCCCTCTCACCAACCCTATTTAATTGTGTCTTGGAACAAAATTTTCGTTTCGTTAAAGTGGGAGAACACGGCAAAAGTAGGAATATTTATACATGGAAAAAGACTAACAAACTTGAGTCATATTTGCTGAGATAGCTGCCAAACTGAAAAATATGCTAAACGAGCTAAATAAATAAGGGAATAAAGCTGGACTAAAAATAACCGATAGCGAGACAGAACTACTGACGAACGGGAAAAGAGAATGTATAAAGCTATCGAATAGAGAATTGAATTATGTAGAAGAAACGATACTTAGGACAATTAATTTATTTAGCCTCGATCAAGTCAATTTATTAATAATTAGGTCTATTTATCATGAACACGTTGTTATTGGTAAAGTGGAGGTATTTATGAAATTACTTATTCTTACTTGTCAACAGAAACCTCTTAGAATTGTTAGCAAGCAAGACCAGAGGTTATTTTGACGTTGATTATTGCAGTTCAGTGAAATTACATATCAACAGCGAAAAAATATTCGTGTGAAATTCTTCAGAAAATGGTCAAATCTTCGACTTGACATTGCCGTCATTCTAGAGTTATGAAACTTTTCAATATCGACTTTCGCGGAAATCGGTGTAAATTAATTTTTTGGCTGGTAATTTCGGCGACCGTCCTGCATGACTGACATTCCTAGTGCGAGCTCTAAACTATGAAATAATTATAAATACATAAATTATCATTATAAAACACTTAGGCACCGACTTTCTTGTCAGAGAAGAAAATTCAGTCATCGGGTTAACGAAGCTCTTTTCAAAATCTAATTTTAATTGCAATTAAATGATCAGAAATCGTCTTTAGAAATGAAAAAATATTATTTTTGCTGTATTAATTATAACTCCACTAATTTCGTGGTCCGCTTGACCAATTAATACATTACTATTAATTAAGGTTTTTAGTTGAGATGAAAAAAAGTTAATGGCACGAGCGGGATTCGAACCCACGATCTTCGGCTAGATACGCCGCTGCGATCCAATCCGATTACACGACATTTGAAAAATGGCAAAAAGGAGGGAAAACTCGTAAGGTGGGGTTGAGATAGGAAGTTGATGTCCGAGTGGATCGAGGTCACGAGAGCTCAAGTGGTAGAGCAGCGGCGTACCTAGCCGAAGATCGTGGGTTCGAATCCCGCTCGTGCCATTAACTTTTTTTCATCTCAACTAAAAACCTTATTTAATTGTAATTAATTTCAATGTTGGTTAAGAAAACAGCAAACGTTTTCTATGACACAGAATATTCTAATTTGGTACGATTTAAGAAGATAAATCAACGAAATACTGCTTTTCACATATTTCAATAAACTTTATGTAAGGAAGATGGGTCAGAAAATGGTCATAACGGGGATTTAACTTCATTGTCGTGATTCTAGTGTTATGAAACTTTTAAATAATGACTTTCGCGGAAATCGGTGTAAACTAATATTTTGACTGATAATTTCGCCGACCATCCTGCATGTCTGGGATTCCTAGTTAATTGATCTATAACATCAATTTTCTTCTTGTACCTAGGGGGCCGATTTTCATGTTCGATAATTGGTTTTAAAGAAATTATCAAGCGCATTTTTATAACTCTATCAAATATTAAAATCGGACTATTATCCTTTTTTTAAAAAGATAGTTCCTACTCACAGTAAGTTGTTTTCCAACGATCAATTTAAACCTGATGATGAGTTTGGGGCTCGAAATCCGGATAGTTGGAAAACAACTTACTGCTTACTGTGAGTAGGAACTATCTTTTTAAAAAAGGATTGAACACCGAACTCAATCCATCATCATCATTTCTATCGGACTATTGTTTCTATTTAAAAAAACGAGGTATATTTCTGACAAAAATATTTTCTTATTTTAGATTTTTATTTATGAAAATCATTTATATACTTTTTATGGTACGTACCTCGTTAAAAAGTTACGTTTCTCTTATTTTAAGTTTGACGTTAAAAACTTTGTAGCCGTTTTTGAATTTTAGCTGTTTCAATCAGATATTGAGAGAACGACTTCTTAAAAATTGAAAAAATTTTAGGGGTTAAAAAATTGGTAAATTTAAATTGAAAGAAAAGTTGATATTTAAGAGTGTCTAGAGGTGCTAAAACAAAATTTTATATTAGTTTCACAGAAATGTTTTTTTAATGACTTAGTTTAATTGCAAAATATCTGGCTTTTAGAAATCTTTTGATTATTGATAAACTTTGATAGGTTTCGCTATATTTTTATTGGGATCGATTTGAGTAAGTAGAACGACGAAATAAACATATTATAAAACGAAAAATTTCGTTTTTCAAAAATTTTTTTTAGCGAAACCAGGGCCTATTCACAAGAATTGTGCGATCTTTTGGAGCGTAGAACCCCCAAAAAAAAGTTTTGTCCAAATCCGTGACACACCAACTTGGTCCTCTCCTTGTAAGTTTAATAATCCAAATATGTATACAGTTTTTTTAAACTCCTACGTGATTTTGTAGATATTATTTTTGTGATTTATTTTGTGCGCGAATCGGTTTTAATTTTTTTCTTAATAGAGATTTTAATGTTGACTTTTACTGGACATTTGACGACAGTTGATATTACAGATATATTATTTATTATGAAAGAGGAAAGAAGGGTGAGAACGATGATAAAGGGTTTGCTGTACTGCTCGTAATTTGTCACCTGTGCGCTGCTAAAAGTGTGTATTTCATGTATTCATTCGCCGTTTCTTTAACAGTCCTCTCTTCCAACAGAATCCTCGGAATGGATTGCGCCAAGATTTGAGGAAGTTCTGTATTATTCCCGGAGTCGAACAAGCCGAGGAGGGCTTCCGTGTTGCAGAAGTTCGTAAGTCTCAGTTGAGAAATGCACAACCTAGGGGAAAAAGTTAATTTTAACTAACTGAGAAAAACTGAGAAATGGACTTTTAAATAATACTTTTCTCTGTTTCCAGGCGTTTCTGAGAAACCTAAGACCCAAGGACTGTTGGAAGGTTCTTGATCGGGCTTAGGGTCGTTGGGCCCAGCAGGCAGAGAGTCGCGATTCTGGCCTGACACATCTACCAGGCTTACTTTTCTCATCGATCTGAAAATCGGACCATTAAGTTATTTTCTGTGCTAATGCTAACGCTCTTCTCTAATGTACTTGTAATCTTGAAACTGGCGCGGATCGACTTGAAGCCTGGTGTTTCCGGACAGGTCGAGAAATTGTAGCTGCTTTGGCACGAGAGACATCAAGTCCACTTTGTCCAGATTGTTGTGCGACAAGTCCAGGACTTTTAACGACGTGGAAGGTGCCAGGCTAGGACACGCCAGCAGGATGTTGCAATGAAGCCGAAGGACTCTCAGATGCTGCCATTGCGCTATGTTTCCCGGCAGCCTGTCGATCCTATTCCCAGACAACACGAGCTCTTCCATGTCCGGCCACGACCCGACGCACAAATTTGGCAATTGCGTGATCAAGTTGTAAGCGACATGAAGTACCCTCAGGTTCGTGAATTTCGTCAAGATGTGAATATCAGTGAGTTGGTTGCACGTGAGGTAAAGTCTTTCTAGCTGGTGGCCGTCTCCTATGGCTGTTGGTAACTCTCCCAATTGGTTCTTGCTCAAGTTTAGTATCCTTAATCTGAAAGTTAAAATAATTTTGAAGTTTCCACTTTTGTCAACTTAAAGTCTGCTGAGTGTTGAATATAATAATTAAAATAATGTTAATGTAAAATATGTCCTATTTTAAATTTTATTGATTAAAGACAGTACAGACGAGAACTCTTTACCTGGCAGTCGCTAAGAAAAAGTGTTCTGGTAATTCCTTTAGCATGTTGCTCTGCAAAAAGAGCTGTTGCAGCGGGATGTGGCGAATCACTTGCGGAAGGGATTTGAGGCTGTTGAAACTGAGCTGCAGGGTCTGCAAACACGAAAGCTCCGAGCAGAATAGGTGATCCGGAAGGGAGGTGAGAAGGTTGTGACTTGCAAATAAGGTTCTCAGGTGCTGGCACGACCCCAGCCAGTCCGGGAGGGTTTCTAGTCTGTTGCTGAGAAAAATAATACGATTTTATTTTTATTTTTCAACGATTCCCACCCTCATTATGTGCCTCTGTTATGAAAAATAATATGTTTTTATTTTTCAACGATTCCCATACTCATTACGGGCCTCTGTTGAAGAAAAGATTGACTTTCCCCTTGAAACTTTTCGGTTCACTTTCCCACTATGAAGTTATGTAATTTCTCGTTAATATAATTAATAAAACTAAAACTCACTATGATATATCGAGATGTTTCAACTTGGTCGGCTTTGGGTATATCGACAGCTTCGTCAAACCTGAAAACCAGAGGTAAAAATAAACTTAAAAGTTGTCTTTTCAATGGAAATATATCGAGGGTTACAATTGTTTCCTGCTATGAGAGACGTGAGCGAAGTGCCATTTAGGGACAAATCTTGTAACTTGTTTTTCGAGCATTGCACTGACTGAAGTTTATCGAGGGCTGTCAAATCTAGGCATTCGATGCTGTTTTCACTTACGTCCAGCTGGGTTAAATTCTGAAACACAAGAGAAAAATCTGTCTTAACAATTTTATCAAATTAAAATCGTTCGTCACGACTCTTTTGGGCAATATAGCGTTAATTAAAATAAGAATGAAAGCTTCCTTTTTGTATTTAATTGTGGTTAATTATTAAATAAAGTTTACTAATAAAACACGGACAATATCGTTAAATTAATGAGTTCCATGCTAAGGGCTTAAAAATTCCAATAAATACAATTTATTATGATGAATTAATTATCAATATGTTATTCAACAATTCACTAGTTTTCGTGGTCCGCTTGACCAATTAATATCTTTAAATTAATTAACGTTTTTAGTTGAGATAAAAAAGTCAATGGCACGAGCGGGATTCGAACCCACGACCTTTGGCTAGATATGCGGCTGCTCGACCACTTGAAGTCACGATAGCTCAAGTGGTAGAGTAGCGGTGTATTTAGCCGAAGATCGTGGGTTCGAATCCCGCTCGTGACACTGATTTTCTTATCTCAACTAAAAAACTTAATTAACTGAAAAATAATAAGAATACTGAATTTCAATAATACGAATTTTTGTTATATGAAAAAACCTGATTCCAAACTCATTATCTATTAAAAATATATATGACTACTAATGAAAACAAGATATATACTTTGTGATCAATGCTAAAACACATTCGTACTGGGTGGACGGGGGTGTCCCGCTGGGTGGTGACCTCGACCGATGTACTCTGAATATATTGCTGATATCCCTTTGCAGCCAGACACCACTATCGCTGATGACCCTGCCATTCTATCCTTTAACTCTGACCTCCAAAAATCGAATCCTCAAGACACACCAATATTTCATTGAACAACGGTACAAAAAATGGCGAATGAAACTAAACGCCACAAATTACCAAAACGTAACCTCATCCCCTTACAACCGAAAACGTGATCCACTACTCTCAACACGACACCCAAAAATGGACACATTTACACAGAAAACAAACAATTAGAGCCCTGAAGATGATCTCAATAAAGATCGAAACGTTGGCACGATAAAGAAAATGTTTTTCTAAAACCTACTCACACCAGACAGCATCTCATGAGCTTCAAATAATCTAAATCCACTGCTAGGGCTGTATCTACATACACGACTCACCTGGAATCCCCATACTCGACTAAAAAAAGGATAGAACTGGATGGACGATACTTAAAAGACAATAACAAGGGAACAACCAGGCGGTGCGTCACGGATTTAGATTAAACATTTTTGGGAGATTCCGTACTCCCAAATGTCGGACACAAATACGCCACTTCTTGTGAATAGGCCCTAGTTTCGCCAATTTTTTTTTTCAAAGTTGAAATTTTCCTTTTTTTTAATATTAAATCAACTATGTGAACCTATCATTTTACAGGTTTTGTGTAGGTTGCAATAAAAATATACTAAAAGCTATCAAAATTTACCAAGTTTATCAATAATAATTTCAAAAAACTAAATATTTTTCAAGTAACTAGGTCATATTTTTTTCGTGAAAATAATATGAAATTTCGTTTTACTACCCCTAAATATAATATTTTGTTAGAATTTACATTTATAATTTTTTTAGAGTTTCAAAATTATTGATAGTGTGTGGTGGTTAGTGACCGTCTTTATGATTATTCACAGAAATCGTGAGATGCGGTCTGGTGTGATGTAGGTTTCCGAAAAACATTTTCTTTATCGTGCCAACGTTTCGATCTTTATTGAGATCATCTTCAGAGCTCAAAGTGTTTTTCTACTGAGTAATTGTGCCATTCTTGCGTGTCGTTTCGAGAGTGCTCATGTTCAGATCATGTTCAGGGGCACTCTCAACACGACACGCAAGAATGGCACAATTACACAGAAGAAAAACACTTTGAGCCCTGAAGATGATCTCAATGAAGATCGAAGCGTTGGCACGATAAAGAAAATTATTTTCTGAAACCTACATCATACCAGACCGCATCTCACGATTTCTGAATAATTATTGATAGACCCTTAAAAAAAATGCATATTAATCTATGTGTGAAATTGACCATATTCTAATATTTTTATTTCGCCGTTCTGCTTACTCGAATCAACTATGTGAACCTATCATTTTACACAAGGTTTTATGTAGATTGCAATAAAAATATACTAAAAGCTATCAAAATTTACCAATAACCAAGTTTATCAATAAAATTGTCTAAAAACTAAATATTTTTGAAGTAGCTAGGTCAAATTTTTTTCGTGAAAATAATATAAAATTTCGTTTTACTCTCTCTAGAGACCCCTAAATATAAATTTTTGATTGAATTTACATTTATAGATGTTTTTAGTCTTTCAAAATTATAGCTAGACCCTTAAACAAACGCATATTAATCCATGTGTGTTTAGCGGTCATAATTGACCATATTAATTAAAATGAAATTTAAAAAATGGCCAAAAGAGGGAAAATTCGAACGGTTGTAAGTTTTTCCTTGACTTTTTCCTTTGGAAATATTGCCATAAGATTTTTAAAAAAATATTATCTTCATTATTTTAGTATGTTTTTTTCCCGGACCTCAGAACGGCATGTTAATTGATTTAAGAAATTTGTAAATTAAATCCAAAACCATCATGTTGTTACTTTCCAATAGCGTTTCAAGTAGTATATTGGGCCAAATATACGGGGGTCACTGTACAAATCATCCAATAATTGTTTCCTCTGAGTTATCATACTCTGAGCATTCTAGTATGACTGAAATTTGATGGACTGTCGCATATTGGGCAGTTAGGGGAAATGTTTATTCCAATTCTATGCATATAACTCCCCCACAGGCCGTGGTTAGTTTCCATTCTGAAAATAATTGAATAGAATTCCTTTTGCCTGCCCTTTTCTGAAAACCACGGTTTGGCTTTAAGCTGTCAGAAAAAAGCTCGATAGTACTCGCCAGCTGTTGCTGAGCTGTATTCTTTATCCCATAGATTGGAACACAATTAATTGAAAAAAAAATTTACCGTCTGTTTTAGGAATTTTCAAATGATGTGATACACCAGATACATTGGCCTCCTTCGCCAATGCATTCATCATTTCGTTACGATACCTGCACGACGGTTGTAGGTTGAGATGAGTTGTTGTCCGAGGGGATCGAAGTCACGATAGCTTAAGTGGTTAGAGCAGCGGCGTATATGAGCAGCGTTGTGGGTTCGATTCCCGCTCGTGACACTAATTTTTCGTCTCAACCAAAAACCTTAGATAAAAAGAATTATTCATTAGAATAATTAATATGGTTAATTATGACCACTAACCAAATACGGCTTATTGCTAGTGTTGATTTCTTGAGAGACTTTCTCCCACTTTGGCCGAGACATATCTCCGTTGTTAAATTTTTGTCGTTCATGTCCCACAAACGACGATTCTCAAAAACAAGACTAATCAGTTTATTTATATCCATGGTGAAATACCAAAACTGTACAAATTGAACGTCAAAATGAAAAAATCAAACTGGTTTGAACGCTCGATTGGTTCTGACGATATCGTGCACGTTCTGACATGTACTTCGCTGCCAAAGTAAACACTCTCATTCGAAAACAAGTACTTATTCGGACGAACTCGTCAGAAGAAAATTTCGTCAGAATTCGCATTTATAGTAACCGTAGCCTTATTAATCATAAATTCGGTCAGCCAGGCAGAAGGCAGTCGAAGGTTAGTAGAATATTTGTTGAAGAATTTCCAGATAGTGTGCGATTAAATAATTAAATGACCCAATCAACGCGACATACCAGAAAATAATAATAATATTATGAGTATCAATAATACAGTCAAAGACAAAACCCGGACACTTGTATTTGTTTGTTTGTTTTCTATAATAACTAGTTATAAAGATTTACAGTTTGATCTAAAACGAAAAGACAACATAAATAACTTGTTGTTTATCCTTTATTAAGTGTTACTAATCCTTTTAGACTGTTTAGATTAAAATCAGTTAATTTTCAACCTTTCCACAGACAATTTGTCGAGTGAGTTAATTGGATTTTTACATTGGTTTCTTTGATGAAACAATTTGAATGGAAAATATTATTAATTGGTTTTCCTTTTAAGTCGAGAAGATTTCACCCGGGCAGATCTGTGGCCAACGATGGACGTCCGACAGGATCGAATTCCTTCGATCGAAAGGAAGGTAATGATGGACCAAGATGTCGGTGGCTTTGGACGATCGTTTTATTGCTCTTACCTCACAACGGAACCGTCATTTCCTTAATCGGTAGTCAACTCCAAACGGTCCAGAATGTAAGGGTGAACTCTAGAACAGTATCAGAATGCTTCGTGACAGCAGCCTAGTCTCTAGACGTCTCGCATCAGGCTCTCTACTACTGGAGAGGCATCGAGTAGAAAGGCGACTATTCGCAAATCAGCATCTCGCTTGGCCACTTGAACAATCGTGGTGCTATTCTCTTCATAATTGAGTGCCCGTTTGGTTTGTGGCAATCAGCAGTTTACTTTATTTGTCATGCGTGAGCCACAGTCTTTTCAAAGACAGTCAATTATGCTATGGGGTGGAATCAACGCCATGACTACAGCGAACTTGATTAGCATACAGAATATATCTTTCTTTGTACTAAGAAACATTAAGAAAGTTCTTCTGGTAACTGTGGTACCATTCGCTCCATTTATTTGGGACAAATTCGTGTTAATGCATGATAATGACCGACCGTTTGTAGCTACAGTTGTCACCCATTATTTACTCGATGCCTAGGTACGTAAGGCCCTTACGAGGATAATATATCTAAATAATGTTCTCTTGGTTGTTATCAGGGAAATGGTAAAAGAAAATATTTTTAATTTGAAATTAGAAATATTTTATTTGACCTCATCCCTGATAAAAACCAACAGAACATTATAAATAAATTCACTAGTTTTAGTGGTCCGCTTGACCAATTAATATATTTCAATTAATTATGGTTTTTAGTTGAGATAAAAAGGCAGTGTCACGAGCGGGATTCGAACCCACGATCTTCGGCTTAATACGCCGCTACTCTACCACTTAGCGGTGACTATCGTGTCCTCGATCCGCTCGGACAGCAACTTCCCATCTCAACCTCACCTCTCGAAATTCCCTCCTTTTTGCCATTTTTCAAATGTCGTGTAATCTATTTGATTCTCGGCGGCAAATGAAATGGCCGCGGAGAGCTTTAGTGAAGGTATACTTCATTTTTACTTATTAAATTCACTAGTTTTAGTAGTCCGCATGACCAATTAATATATTTCAATTAATTAAGGTTTTTAGTTTAGATAAAAAAGTCAGTGTCCAGAGCGGGATGAAAAATGGCAAAAAGGAGGGAAAATTCAAAAGGTGGGGCTGAGATGGGAAGTTAGTGTTAGAGTGGATCGAGGTCACGATAGCTCAAGTGGTACAGCAGCGGCGTATTTAGACGAAGATCGTGGATTCGTATCCCGCTCCATTTTAATCAATTAGTGTTCTATTTAACCACGAAAGACATCATCTTGAACCAGAATATTATTATGAGATTCATGAATCATCGAGGTCACCAGCACGTGGATATCGCAGAGGCAGTTGGCGATTCTCGGAGCGTGGTCTCCCGGGTTTAGCCCGATTCCGAGAGACTGGAAGTACCAATAAGAGGCCTCGTAGTGGATCTCAGCAAATTACGACGAAGGGTGACAGAAAACTGTCATTGCAGCAAAACCTAACCCTTTGTATAGTGCCTGCCAGATCCTAAATGAAGTACAAGATGTTTTGGGGAGGCCCTTATCATCTCAAACGATTACGAATCGACAAATTGACCTCACATCGTTTTCCCCTTTGAGACGACCTGCAGCCACCAGCAACTCGGTAGAAGATGGTGCAGCGGGCGCCTAGAGGAGAACATTAACTGGAATGCTGTTATGTTTGTTGATTAGTCGCGTTTCTGTACCAAGCGCCGAAGCGTGTACCTTCGTACAATGCAGTTCGTGCTCCCTTCCCCAGTTTGGAGGAGGCGCTGTAATGGTCTGGGCTGAGATTTACAATGGAGGACGAACTGGACTCCATATTGTTGAAGGCAACCTCACCGCGGTTCGGTATGTCCAAGGAATTATTGAGGAATACATCCCTCTCATTGGCAGGGATTTTGGATTTCTGGATGACAAGAGAGGCAGAGTCGTTGATCAATGTTTAAAAAACCTGAGAATTTTCTAGCTGCCCCTTCCTCCATTGACTCCAGACCTCAATCCCTTTGAGCACGTGTAGGATGCCTTGCAGAGTAGGTTTTTCGATCACCAACCGCAGCTGTATGATCTGCAACAACTGATTGAAGCGTTCCAACATGTATGGAGTGAAATTCCTTATGAAATCAGTTACAACCTACTACATGCCTAACAGGCGCACAGAGGGTTTAGCTATCAAAGGACATTGTACTCGGGATTAATTATTTAAAAAAACGCAATGTATCCAATAAACAAAATTATGGAATTAAAAGCTTTTATTTTGTTATTTTTCAAAACCCCTTCTTTAAATTTTCGTTCAGTAAAAACCAATCATTTCTAATAAAGTTACAGGCAATTTATAATAAAAATAAAATAAAAATGCTAGATAAAATAAATACTATAAAATTGGCTATATCCCTATTCGTTTTTGAGCAGTTTATGTATTATTAAATTACCCATTGCAACCAAAATTGCAGTTTGTAATAAAATATTGAAAACAAATTGACCCGTTTGATTTATATTTAATTGAAGTTGATATAATTCTAAAATGGAAACATCAGATTTTTGTAAGCACAATAATTCTATTTTCAATTAATATTTAATCATGGGAATGAGTGAAAAGGAAAAGTAATGTCTCCGATTTAAACATTCCCGTTCTTATTCAGAATGGGTCCGACCGCACAGAGACAATGATCTACTCACAAGGAAGATTTCCCACAAGCTTTCGCCGCACATTATTCTTCCGCATAGACAAATAGGACCGGGGCGAAAATGTTCGCGTTTCAAGCTGGAAAGAACCAAATCTCCGTTCGAAACAGACGAGGAGGCTTACAGCCCATCTAAAATGCAAGTTTTATCAAGTAATAAGTGTAAAATTGAAATACGATAAGAAAAAATTAAGGCTTTACCATGTCAGGGTTTAAAATATATAAAATAATTATTCTATGTAAACAGTGAAGTGGCAAATAAACGGCATTCTTCAAATTTGGAAAGTATTTCCCAATTATACATTTGTACGGACATAATGTTGAACTTGGCAAGGATGTTAATACTCGGAAAGGGTAGGTCCTTTAGTTGTTGCCTATGCATGAATTGTTTTGTATGTAAAATCACTGACCATACTCTTGTTTGATAAACGGATCCACTTTCCTATTTCTCTGTGATGTCCTTGTCCCGTAAGATATTATACTTCTCAAAAACGTAATATTAAAAAATTAATCGTAGGCATAGATTGATGAAGAAGAAGAAATTGACCACGACGATTAATGTGTTTGGGATCATGACATGGTCATGACCAGAAACCAGATCCCAAACACGTGAGCTAGTCACAGACGTCATACGCACAACTTAGATCTGTAATAAAAAATGTTGTTGCTGAGCTATTAGACTTTAAAGACTTTCGTCTCTCTCTACCAAAGAAGACATAAGCACTCTCAAAAATTATCCGTCACTCCAGGAAAAAAACTCCTGTTAATGCACTGAGAATAATTCCTTCCGCGCCAGGCTTTCAGATTTGGATTTCATACTTGAGGATTTTAAGATAAAATCCCGGCAAAATAATCTGATTTTTCAAGTACCGATGAAACCAACTTCACTTCTAATGGCATACTAAACGTTGAAATAGTCCAACGTGGGAAAGGAAAATCCGAAAATTCTGTACTCTTGTCTTCATATTTATAAGTTGGTTGACGGTATCAACGTTTGGTATGCAATTTTCGGAAATAAATTAATTGGGCTCTCTTTGTACGAAAATAATTTAAATGGTGCTCAGTTTCTCAATTTTTTATGGAAGGTTTTACCAACACTTGGATGATGTTCCTCTGCAACAACGGCTAAGAACTATTCTCCAGCTTGACGGATGTCCCGCACACAATTCTTTGCACGTGAGACGTTATTTGGATCGTCACTTCCGACAATTTTATTCCGGGATAGGGTCGTATTTGAAATTTTGAAGTTTAACAGGCCCTGAGATATCCCGTCAAGTATTTCCCCAAAAAAAGTTAAAAATTTAAAACTCGAAAATTTTTTTTTTCATAGCGACATTGGTTCAAGAGAAATTCAGCCGGGCCATCAAAAACGGACACCCTGTATACAATAAAATAACCCTTTTTCTTCCAAGAATCGATATTGGAGATCTAGATAATGGCCGCTGTGCTCAAGCACGGTTCTTATATCGGGTGACAATCATACTCGCTCTCTATATAGAGCCAAAGAATTGCACCTTTTAACTAAGTGGTCCTTATCCCAAAAATGTCCATGTGTCATGCGTTTATTCCCAATCGGGTGAGGGTCATTCCTTTCCTGAGTCAGTTTTACAGGGCCGTCTACTGATAATGCTTTTGATACGTGAGAAAGGGTTCTCTGATCCGGCCATTTTTAACATTAAAATTTGTTCTGCCTCGTTCCTTCATTTTGTTTGTATTATTCATTATTAGCACCATTTATTTATAAATTTATAATTATTTACATTCACTACTTTTCGTGGTCCGCTTGACTAATTAATATCTTTCAATTAATTAAGGTTTTTAATGGAGATAAAAAAGTCAGGGTCACGAGCGGGATTCGAACCCACGATCTTCGGCTTAATACGCCGCTACTCTACCACTTGTGCTGTCGTGGCTTCGATCCACTCGGACACCAACTTCCCATCTCAATCCCACCTTTTGTATTTTCCCTCCTTTTTGCCATTTTTCAAATGTGTAATCTATTTGATTCTCGGCGACAAATGAAATGGCTACGGAGAGCTTTAGTGAAGTATACTTCATTTTAACTTATTAATTTCACTACTTTTCGTGGTCCGCATGACCAATTAAATTGAATTTGAAAAATAGCAAAAAAGGAGGGAAAATTCAAAAGGTGGAGTTGAGATGGGATGTTAGTGCCCGAGTGGATCGAAGTCACGATAGCTCAAGTGGTAGAGCACCGGCGTATCTAGCCGAAGGTCGTGGGTTCGAATCCCGCTCGTGCCATTGACTTTTTTATCTCAACTAAAAACCTTAATTAATTGAATTATTTACATTACAAATAGTTTTAAGAATTTTAAATTTGTTTACCCATTCTTATCCTAAAACCATGATGTACTTTACAACTATAATTAATGTTATGCTTGAAAGATGAGCTTATACTAACAAAATACAGTTTGTAGAGAGAAGGAAAAACCAAGGGTGTCAACTTACTAGTGACACCCTGTATACAGCATATGCTTTGTTTATAAGATTCTTTTTTCTTTCTATTTCCTTTCATACTTTCCTCGTCTATAAATATACAAAATACTTATTTATAATTTTTCGTTCTATTAATTACACTCGCAGGCTACCCAGAAATTTTTACCAATAAACAAGAGTTGTAATAGTAAATATCATGCAATAGATAATTAATTAATTAGCATTTAAAAATTATTTATATTTTCAGGGTCTTTTTACACGGCCGAGTGTAGAAAGAAGTTTGCGGATGAGAGGGAAACTTGAAGGCATGTCCAAAGGTTGTTCACTTCGTCCTCCGACGTGTTTACAGGAGCTACTTATTTCTTGGGAGGACCGAAACTCACCGGAAACACTGTGTTCACACAGCCGAGTCTCTCCTCGAGACTTAACGCCAAGTTTTTAACTATTACTCCCTTTAGAAACGCCCCCGTTTCGTACAAGGCGACCCTTCGTCCTACATTTAATATCCGCGCTTTCTACTTTCATCCGTTTTTTATATTCTTACAACATTTTGCTTTGTTTTATGCAAAGTCTAAATTATTTTAGTCGCTTCGAAAAGGACAATAGGGACTCTCTCTCCCTTTTATATAAAAATGGTAAAATGGATTTCTTGCTCCTTCATCCGTATAATCCAGGCGACATCGTTTTGTCTTTTTATTTGAAAGTGCAAATTCAACATATTCAAAAGTCACGGAGGGGTTCTGCTTTCCACAATCAACATATGCAAATAATGAGTGTATACATTTTTTTCTATAAAAAAATAACAACTTTTGATTATTAAATTCACTAATTTTCGCGGTCCGCTTGATCAATTAATATCTTTCAATTAATTAAGTTCTTTAGTTGACATAAAAAAGTCAGTGTCACGAGCAGGATTCGAACCCACGGCCTTCGGCAGATACGCCGCTGCTCTACCACTTGAGCTATTGTGACTTCGATCCCTTCGGACACTAACTTCCCATTTCAACCCCACTTTTTGAATTTTCCATCCACTTGACCGCTCATGACACTGACTCTTTTATCTCAACTAAAAACCTTAATTAATTGAAAGATACTAATTGGTCAAGCGGACCACGAAAACTAGTGAATTTAATGAGTTAAAATGATGGCTCTCCGTGGCCATTTTATATGTCGCCGAGAATCGAATCCTGATTACACGACATTTGAAAAATGGCAAAAAGGAGGGAAAATTCGAAAGGTGGGGGTCGAGATGGGAATTTAGTGTCCGAGCGGATCTAAGTTACGGTAGCTCAAGTGGTAGAGTCGCGGCGTATCTAGCCGAAGCTCGTGGTTCGAATCCCGCTCGTGACACTGACTTTTTTATCTCAACTAAAAACCTTAATTAATTGAAAGATATTAATTGGTCAAGCGGACCACGAATACTAGTGAATTTAATGAGTTAAAATGATGTATACCTTTACTAAAGCTCTCCGTGGCCATTTTATAAGTCGCCGAGAATCAAATAGATTACACGACATTTGAAAAATGGCAAAAAGGAGGGAAAATACAAAAGGTGGGGTTGAGATGGGAAGTTAGTGCCCGACTGGATCGAGGTCACGATAGCTCAAATGGTAGAGCAACGGCGTATCAAGCCGAAGGTCGTGGGTTCGAATCCCGCTCGTGACACTGACTTTTTATCTCAACTAAACACCTTAATTAATTGAAAGACTTTTGATTATTGTCAGAACATTATTTTAAAAGTTTACATCAATAAAGCATCGTTATGATGTAGTGAATCTCTAATGAACGAAAGATGGCTTGAAATATTATGTCTGCATTCGGTTAAGTGGGACATTCCGAAAGAACGTAGAGCTTTTGGGAAAAGGCTTATAAATTCGGTTTGAGGGATAAGATTGCGTTCGGCAGCATAAAACTAAAAAATATACGATACTGGCCAAGTGCAGGATATATTAGAGAAAAAAAGAAAACCACCTGTAACGGGTAAGAATAATCTATGAACATTTCACTTATACTATATCTTCGATTCGAGGATAAATTTTCCATCCTTTCTTTTATGAAGGTGAAAGAAAAGCATAGCGGACTCAGAATTCTTCATGCACTTGTGCTGAAACATACGAAATATTTCGCTTACGTCCTCGTTATTCACTAATGCACGACTTGCTTTCTATTTCAAATGCATATTCCATGTTGTTAATATTTAAAGAAATTACCATCTGAATAATAAAGATTATATTCTGCAATGTGTGTTCGTTATTTACAATACGTAATAATTAAAATGATTAAATGATTAATTTTAAAATCCCAAATCCTGTCGGCGAGGAAGGCGAAAACTTGAGAAAAATGAAAGAACGGTTTTTCAAAGGTGAAAGAGTGACGTGAATCACTACAATTACCTGGGTATCAACTTCACTCCTTGAAGATAAAGCTTCACCTCAGAGAGTAAGTACGCCGTTAATAGTCTGTGGCGCAAAACAGTGATAAACAGTAGATTTCACCAGAGAAAAGGATGGTGATATTCAACAGCACTATGAGGTCTGTTTTATGCGACGGTGCTCAAGTCTGGGGTTAATTATACAAGGAAGACATAAAGAAAAGTACACAAATACATTAGTAAGACGATTCTCTACCTGCCAAATAATACCCTAGAGTACATCTTATCTATTGATAGCTCGGTCACACCACCAAAAACTATACTTTGAGCCTGCATCTGAAATATATTAGGAAAGCACTGAACCACACACTTGACGGAATGCAGTTTTTGCCCGATGTAGTAATAAATAAAGGCATAAGCAGCTATCAGATTTAGATAGGGTTTACGGTGTAGGAGTAAGTAGGGAGGAACTGAATTCCTCATACCACTGACCTGGTTAAAGCCAGAAACACACTTACTCGATGCTACGCCATGCCACGCTACCCGATGCTACCCGACGCAAATCCAAACTCCGATTTTCCATAAGGTTGCATTACCCCCGTGCACATCTACCCGATGCTATGCCACGCTAACCTACCCGACGCTCTGCGATCCCCACTGTCCAGATTTTCGTCGGGTCGCATCGAGTACAGTCGAAGACAAAAGAACCGGACACTCATATTTTTATTCAAACTACATGTATTATTGTCGTTATATTAATTACAACATACTTATTTTAATATAAACCAAATTAACTGTGATTAAAAATTAATTAGTTTTTATTTAAAAAATTAATTTTAATGGTTTGGTAGAAAATTAATCAAAACACCGGAATACGATTTTTTGATATAATGAATTTAACTAACAATTTATTGTACTCGCTTCGGCGGTACATATACTAAAATTGGAACAATTTATTACACGGTTTTGCTCATAAAATTTAATTAACAATTTATTTCATAGTTTTGCTCGTAAAATTACACCATTTTCTATCGTCGGGTAGCATCAGAACAGGACACTCATATTTTTGTAGTTTATTTCAAACTAAGTACATGTAATTTTGTCGTTGTATTAATTACAACATGTTATTTTAATGTAAACCAAATCAAACGAGATCAAAAATTCATAAGTTTTTATAAACATTGTTTAATTATAATGGTTAGGAGTAACTATATTTAAAACAATTAAGTGTAACAAACTTAACAAATTTATTAGATAGTTGTGCTCATAAAATTTAACTAACAATTTATTACAAGGTTTTGCTCAAAATAATGCATTAAAAACAAAAGATGCGTTGCGATTGTGATAGTGATTATTGTGATAAACGCTTTGGACTGTACGCGAAGTGTACTTTCGTAGGATAGATGTGCACAGCCCACCAAAACGTGGCAAGGCGTCGGGTAGCATCGGGTAGAGTCGCATGGCGTAGCATCGGGTAAGTGTGTTCCTGCCTTAAAAAGTGGGAGGGAAGCACAAGGAACGATCTGGTCTTCCGTGAAAGAAATAGCTTACATCACAACTTGTATGCAAGACTCGATTTTAGTCTTAAGCCGAAAATACATGTATGACTCCAGTATGACAACCCATGACGTGCATTTGGTGAATTGCTCCAGTTGAACTGCCAACCGTGGAGACAGGACTCATTTGCTCCTTATGTAACCACGACGTCCAAGAGGAGACTTTTCACTTCATGGGAGTATGCCCTGTTCTAAGAGAGTTCCGATAGAATTGGGAAGTTGAAGCCGGATAAAGAAGAAGTCTCATGCCGTTTGTTACCGATATTTGATCGACCAGTTCAATTTTTAAAACCAATTTAATAAATCTTAAATAAGAAAATTAGGTGTATACGGCAACTCGACTGACGGCTAAAGCCATGTAACTATTTGCTTTTACGAATTGTACAGTTAATGTATATACTCTTGTGTAAATAAAACATTCATTCATAATGATTAATGTTTTGGAACCGAATTGTTTGTTGAGCCAGGAAGATCTCAAGACTTTACAGAGGTACTTGAAATGCAAGACACAATGGAAGAATATGTATTGCACATTTTCCTCTCGCATCGGGAAGAGATTCTTGCTAAGTATAGTAGATGACCAGAGTTGGACAAAATCTAATCTTAATCATGATTAAGAATTTTGATTGAAGTTTAATCATGATTGAATTAGTCATGATTAAACTTCAATCAAAATTCTTGATTGAATTAGTTTGATTTTGCCCAACTCTGGCTACAATGACCAACTTACCAAAATCCAACCGACTCCGGATAAAAATTTTGAGATGAGAGTCGTGCTCAAGGCCAACCTTCAAAAAGTGTTATCATAAACGAAAACCAAAGTTACATAATTATTCTACATGTCTATTTTATTACAATCAAGACCCCTAGATGGTGTATTTTCCAAATAATGTAGAAATCTCTCCTTTTAAGTGGAATAAATTTTAATTCAAAGAAATATTTTTTCCATTGATCGGTTATGTAAACATATTTACTTTTCAAAGCGTAGCTTGTTATAGGATTTTTTTATTTTATTTTATTATTATTATTATCATTATCATTATTTTTTAGCTTTTCATAACGATGGAGTTTTACATATAATTGGAAGATTGATTTTTGTTAAATAAGGTGTTGAAGGATTTTCGTTTTGATGAAATAAATTTCTGTTAGAAATTTTTTTAAAAGTGATGAAGTGTATTTTTCATTTTTTGAGCACCCATTTGAACATGGTTTATCGAAATTTAGTCATGACTAACTATATTGTGACTAAATTAGTTATGCCTCGTATTTAATTACTAGTCATGACTAATTTAGTCATCAATCACATATGGCGACTAATGACTAAATTAGTCACTTAATACCAATCATGACTAACAGTCTGAGTGATCAATCATTAATCATTAGACATGACTAATTTTTGCCCAACACCGTCGATGACTACCTGAATGAGTTTGGAAGGTGCTTGGTGTGGCCAGATCGAAGTCCAGATTTGAACCGAATCGGACACATTTGGGACAAACTTAAGTGTCTAGCACGTCGGCGAATCCCAGGTCCTAATACCCTAGAAGAGTTGGAAACGGCTATTTTTGATGAATTAAAAAGAATTCCTCAGGATTTATCCAGAAATCTTTTCGAAGGAATGCAAAGGCGTTTAACGGATTCGTGCCAGAGCTGGAAATACACGGTACTAAACAAGTGCAAAAAGTTTTATCGCCTTTTTATTTGTTTTTGATTCTAAAAACATAATGTTTTTAGAATTAGGTATTGAATATTTCATTTTTAATGAGTTTTTACAACCAAACCTATTTTTGGTGTGCAAAAGATGAATAATTCTAAATATATTCAAATTTAAGTGTGGTTGCGTTAATTTTGTCCCCCATTGTAGTTACGTACAGCCGTTATTAATAAAATTAAAATTAATAATATTGGTCCTTAATAGCAATTATAGAGGGACGTCGGTGGCCGCAACGGTTTAGGCGTTGACACAGCGCTCATCTCTGTAAGGTAAAGGTCCCAGGTTCGAATCCCGCGACACTGGATTCGAACCCGACATACTTAGTTTTTCACAAACACCGGCCCTGGTTCGCTAAGCCTCGCTGCAGATGTCAAGAATATGTTGATAATTCTATACCAACTTAGAAAAAAGTTTGGAAAGGAAATTGCCAGAATCATGTGACTGGGTTTCTTTGGCAGTTTTTCGAGTTTTAAACTTTTACAATCTTCGGCTTTCATTTGACGAGAAATTGAACGTTGATGTAATTTGCTACGGTTTTGCTGTGTCTTAAGATCTGGTTTTGGCGATACTTTTTAATGCTGGAGTTGACAGTCCTAATTTCGACTTGACCTAATGTTTCTTTGTATTCTATATAGTCGGTTTGTTCAATTTAGAACTAAATAGTAATTTGTTAGTTCCCGGGGAGATTTAAGTCCACATTTAACACAGCCAGTTAAGTTCAAATTAACGAATCGCCTCCCAATCCCTTTTAAAGTTTATCTGTTTACTTTTGCACAAGAGCAACGTTCTACAATTCCCTTTATTGCCTTGCAAAGGTTCCTTAACCAGTTTTTCACGGACGGCAGTAAATTTCATTAATCCCAAGCGTCTGCGAGGCTAATTGTAAGCATAAAAATTTTGCGAGCCTGACGCAATTTTCTCTTCCGACCCGAAATTTAAAGTAGCCGAATAAGAAGCTGGAATTGCCACTCCGTTCGGTGATTTGAATTGCTGAAAGGGCGAGCGGATCTTCTCAGCGCCGGAGGGGCTCGAAATAACCCTTCTCCCTTTTCTGTTTACTGAAGCTTTCAATAAAATTATAATTTAAGAAAAACCGAGGTGGGATCATCGTGTATCCGCGTTTTCCTCTACTAAATAAAATAGCGGGTTTTTAATTCACGTTTATCCTCCAAGGCGATCCCTCGCTATAGAATATTTTATAAGGGTAAAATGATTGGGTTTTCAACCCGTCGGAAGGCCTGAAAACTTTTCCCGAAACGATAAAAAATTCTTTTGATTCGCATCTACGTCACTTGCGACCGCTCTTCGCCATACAAATTACCTGTTGGGAAAAGCAATCGACCTAAAATGCCACGATACAATATTGCTAAAATTATCAAAAGTATGAGATGAGTTTCCCAGTTTGGAATATGAAGTTTTAAACTAACATGCAAAATTTGATCAATTAATTGTTTAAGGACGGTTATGAAAACTTTCAATTGCTAATGAATCGATGATTACCGAAGACGCCGAACATAAACTCTTCAGCTGTACCAAATTCAATGCAGAAAGAGAACGTTTGCGAAAGACCATCACCTCAGCAGAATGGCCGCCTAATCTCCCTAAACTAGTCTGTGATATCAAATCATTTGCAGCATAAAAGACTTTGCCTCAACTACGCTTAAATGAACATATCCCTATTTATTCTGATTACTAAGTCCTAAATATTGTTGTTATTGTTAGTTTTATTAACGTTATTTAGTTATTTATTGCATAATTAAACATAGGTTTAGGTTTAGGGTTCCGGGCTGTTTTCCTCTTCTTAGTAAGAAAATTTTAGATAATATACATATACAGAAAAGAAAATTAAGAAAATGTAAATGCACAAGGGGAAACCAGCAAGGGAAGACCTTTTGTTTTAGTTCACTAATTTCGTGGTCCGCTTGACCAATTAATATATTACAATTAATTAAGGTTTTAGTCGAGATAAAAAAGTCAATGTCACGAGCGAGATTCGAACCCACGATCTTCGGCTAGATATGCCGCTGCTCTACCACTTGAGCTATCGTGTCCTCGATCCGCTCGGACATTAACTTCCTTTCTCAAATTCAAAAGGTGCGGTTGAGATAGGAAGTTAATGTCCGAGCGGATCGAGGACACGATAGCTCAAGTGGTAGAGCAGCGGCGTATCAAGCCGAAGATCGTGGGTTCGAATCTCGCCTGAAGGAAAGTTCCCTAATCATCCTTCTACATGGCCAAAACAAACTTTAAGGTAATCTTGTGCCCTTTCCCAGACCCATAGGTCGTCAGCGTTCATCAATATAAGTAATAATGCAATAAAACTCCTATAAAATGGTAATCCAATAGAATTTGTGAAAGGAGAGATATCGGACAAGAATAGAGAATATTAAGGGACTTAAAACTTTGCCCTGTAACAATACAGATCATGCCTGATCTCATTCACTGTAAGTGTAATTCATTCTATAATATCGTTATTTATTAACTTGTTAAATTATTAATACTTTCAAATTATTGAACCAATTAAACCACTTGAGGTAGGGTAGCAGCGTAGCTGGCCGAAGGTCACGGGTTCGAATCCCGCTCGTGACAGTGACTTTTTATCTCAATCTTTTATAGGAACCTTAATTAATTGAAAGTATTAATTGGTCAAGCGGACCACGAAAACTAGGGAATTATTAATACTAGTTTCTAAGTATAGATAAAGGGTATGTATTCCTCACAAGCTTGAAGAAGGTTTTTTTTCGGACTGGCCTTATCACCGTTTTTTTTAAATTTAATAATTTAATATTAAAGGCTTGTATTAATTATATCCAAGACAATATGCAGTATAAATAAGATTATCTAAGTTTCTATTAGCAAGTGAGGATTTTATCCGTTTAAAATTATATATTTATATATGAAAAATGAAGGAATGAAGTAAGAGCTTTTTTCTGCTTTTAAAACACCTAAGAGTGATATCCGATTATCTTTTAGGTTTGACAAATTCTGAATGATTTAGCTGAAGCTGATAAATAATTATCAGACAATTGATTATTTAAATATTATAAAGGACGAAACTTAATTTCTTGGGATTTTGTTTTTAATTACAAACTTGAATAAGCGACAAAAGAATTACCATATAGACGCTGCCTTCGATTTTCACCCTTGGATCCAGAGATCTTGAGAATTTCAACCCTTTGGACGGCCTCGGGAGGTAGTTGCGATGCCGCTCGACCAAAGCCCGGTAGCTTCGAGCCACCATCTCCACGGTCGAACGCACAGGACTAGAATCGCTAAGAATTAAAGTACTCTCCCTGGAGAAAGGTGGGAGTGGGAATCCTTTCTCTCAAGGCACAATTATTCTCATGACTTAAAAACTCTTTATGGCGTTTTTCGGCCGTTTCGTCATTCCTGCAGGTGGTTCGGATGTACTGGAATTGATAACCGAATTGTCTGTTTTCTAAGTAGAGCTTTTGATAGTATGCATCTGACTTACAAGGATATAAGTACGGAAGTGGAATCATCAATGTCAAATAAACTTTTTTTTATTATTACGGATCTGACTGACCGTTCTTCCTGATTTCGGTGATTATTGTAAATTACAAAAGCTGGAATTGCCGGGAAACTGCGAGAAGTGATATGCTAAATCTGTACACATGTAAATTGAAGTGCAGATTTGAGCTTAAATTAATCAGTAATACAACCTCGGGGTTGCTGTCTGGCTGCCGAGGTTGGGCTCCGACTACTGTCAACACCTAGGTCAATTCAGCACACAACACAATCCATTCATACTCTCACGCTCACATTTCACTCAGTTAAGGTAGTGGAGTGCTCGATATACCTCCATCACTGATACATCACATACCTCCACACCTGATATATAACAACCTATGTGAGAGTCGATAGGGTACTCAATATTCCGCCGTTAGTCCTCTCACACTACACATTGACGCTAATAAATACTTTCATTCCCAACACTCATTAGGGATATGGATAGGGATAAAAGAGGCGGCCATAAGGCCTATTGCATCTCGACCTGAATACCTAGATCTATTGTGTTCCTCTGTTATTTATAACTCACTGGCCAGCTTCAGACTATTAAACAGCCTCCACAGCTTAGCCAGCGGTTCCTTGGTGTAGGATCTTGCTTGTGGTTTTTCTTGTCCTAGTTGCAAGAACCTGTACAAAAACATAAGATGTGTTCTGCGGTCTCCTCCTCTTCCTGGCAGTATCTGCACAGTGTTTCTTCTGTCTATCCGGTGCATGTGCTTTCTTAAGTGGCTGTGCCCTCTCAGGAGTCCAACCAGAATCCTGGTTAGGTTGCGGTTGCCTTCCAGTAATTCTTTTGTAAGTTTTGCGGATGGTCCTTCAATGAATCTATTCGCCTGCCTCATACTTGTGGTATTGTTCCACCAGGTTTTGGACGCATTAAGGATCCATTTTAAGATGTGGTTTCCTCTTTTGTGGCGGGCTGCTAGGCCGCAGTAGGGTTTTGGGCCCATATAGTCCATGTTGGCTCTCTTTTTGGCCAACTTGTCAACCTTTTCGTTGCCTCTATGCCCCGAGTGTCCAGGGACCCATGCCAGGGTCAGGTCATTAGTGTCGCTGACTTCCGTCAGGGCTTCCATGCATTTCCAAACATTCTTTGCCTTCGCCTCGCATAAGGCCTATGCCCTGAGAGATGCCTGGCTGTCAGAGAAAATGGCTATCTTCCGGGAATGTATTCCTAGCCTTTTTATTTCTTTGGCAGATTGTTCAATCGCTATGATTCCAGACCGGAAAACTGTAGCATACTTGCCTAGGTTTACCGTCAGTTCGGTCTTGGGGTTCATCCCGAAGACCCCAGCTCCCGTACCCTTGTCGATTTTGGAGCCGTCAGTATACCAGGAATTTGCCTTTAGTGGTTCTTTTGGCCCATTCTCCCGTTCTGGTATCAGTACTTTGTACTTCTTGGTAAAGTTGTACTTTGGAGTAGTGGCATTAATTGGCATACCTAAAATGGCATCTGCCTGTGTCTTCTCCCTCAGTTTCCATTGTTTATTTACATGGCGTATCCTAGCAGACTGTTGTCCATTTATGAGCCTGTGAGCTGCAATCATTAGGGGACTCAAAACTACGCGCTTTCTACATGGAGCCAATGGATTGCACCCTTCAATTATAGGCCCATCGAGTAAACATTCTCTGTATACCGGGCAAATACGTGGACTTTGGCCAAACCGTAAGCTTCCTTGTGTCAAACTTGGATGGCCTATTCTTAATCGGGTGAGGTTTTACGAGTAAGGCCCTCCGAGGGTCATCTATTGACAGTGATCCTGAAACAAGAGAGCTTCTCTCGGACACTCAGGACCTCCGTCCCTGCCATTAACACTTGGTGTTTTATTTGGAACAAAATTTCTCTATTTCTACGGATGGTTCGGGACATTTTTCATATTTAATATAATTATTCGGAGATCGTGAAATGCGGTCTGGTGTGACGTAGTTTTTAGAAAAACATTTTCTTTTTCGTGCCAACGTTTCGATCTTTATTGAGATCATCTTCAGAGTTTAAAGTGTTTGTTTTCCGTACAGATGTGTCATTCTTATAAGTCGTGTTGAGTGTGTTGAGCACTCTCAACACGACTCACAGGAATTATACTTCTTCACAGAAAACAAACACTTTGAGCTCTGAAGATGATCTCAACAAAGATCGAAACGGTGGCACGATGAAGAAAATGTTTTTCTAAAAACGACGTCACACTACGTCTCATGATCTCCGAATAATCATTGACTAACGGTCACTAAACACCACACATTCAATATAATGTTACAATATTATTTAACGTTATGTAATAAAATAATATTTTAATCACCTGAACATGGGAAATATCCCGAAACGCCCGTATAATAAAAACATTTTTTTCCAAATAAAACAACACATGGAAAAGGTTTTAACCAAAAACCCATACTTAGTTATTGCAGTATAAACAAACAACTGAATTGAACAAATACAGGTATTATTTTGATAAGTCAACAATTTTCTTAGCAAATAATATGAAGTGAAGTCCGTAAAATCGAGATTCCATAAAATCACTGAATTGTTTAAATTTTAAATTTTCTTTTTTAAAAATATTTATTACCATCTATATAATATGTATATTATACAGTTAATTATAATTTTTTTCTAAGGTCTAGGTTTAGATGAAAAAGCTGGTGTCACGAGCTCAATACGCCGCAGCTCTTAGACTTAGAGCTATCATGACTCTAGTGTAGGTGGCACTAGGCCGAAGGCGACTCTACATTTTTATCTCAACCTTAAATGAAATATATATTAATTTAAATAATTAATACGTTCAAATATGATTATGTAATGTAATGGTACATATTTACAAATAATATTGACACAGTGGTCTTGACGGGAGTGAACAAACTGATATTCTACCAAATTTTTAGTTTAAAATGGACAGCCCAAGCTCAGAGGCGCGCACAAAAGAGCAACTCATAATTTTTTTGGTAATTTCAAACATTCGGTAGTCTTGCAAATTGTTTTTTTTCTTTTTGAAATCTTATCCAATAAGCATCCCCGGTTCATATTTGCAAGTGAACGATAAATTTAAAAGAAAATATTTGATTATGCTCAAAGAGTACTCCATAGGAATATGTGTCGACTAACAAGGTTTGTTTTGTACCTCCAAGTCCATACCTAGTTTTTCAGCTGAAAATCTGCCGTTTCACGTTGGATAAACGGCAAAGAGTTGAAAACTTCGAAAATTTGTTGCAATTTCCCTTCCAGTCGCCACCATGGTCTAGGGAACCGTTATAAAAGTGTTACGCTCCGCAATTACCCGACCGGCTGATGATCCAATTTGAATTACAGAACGGCACATGGACGATGACCCTTGATAACATCTTTTCACTACAGCCTTTTCCATGAAACAGACCAAAAGACGCAAAACGACTGTAGAAAACGTTGAAACGCACAGATTTTTATGCCAGTCTTAATAGTAATTAATACGTAACAATTGTTTCATTATGCAGAAAAATTAAGTGAAAACGGGGATCCAACATGCCGGGAAGCTTTTGGAAACATCGTCAGAGACAAGGACTTGTGGAAAAACTTGGGAGAGGCCTTTGCACTTAAATGGGCCTCATTTCCTCCTCCACCAAGGGTGGTGAAGAAGATAAAGAAGAAGACCAATTATTTCTACCAAGAAGAATACGAGAAGAAAATGAAGCAGATAATTTCAATAATTGTGCATTTACAGGTAATATTATTACATTATAAAAGAAAATTATTATGTACTAGAGGAAATATAAAAAAGGCTTATTTATATGACAGGAATTTGTGGTCACCCATCTGTTTTCTTTACATCGTTTCCGGTATAATTACAGGTCTCCTGCATATTTCGATTTCCGATTCAGAGCTGCTAACACTCAATAGACGCAAAAATTACGCTATCACTCTAAGGGTGCCGGGCCAGTCCAGTTACAAACTTTGCCAGTGAATTGGACACCTCCAGATTTAAAAAAAGTTCGTATGAACCATGATCCGATTCTCAATACTTTCGCAAATATTGAACATTTTGTTTTTTCAACTATCCGCAGTTTTCGTCATAAATCTACTATCTCTTGAACTATTCAATTTTACGGAAATCCAAAAGAAGCATTGAAAATGGCGTTAAATTGTCTTGAATGAAGTACCTTTTCAATTTACTGTTCGGTAAAAAAACAGATTTCTATACTGTTTAAGAAGAAAAATTAGCGTCAAACTCACGACTTTCGACTAATTGTTCTTCTCAACCGTATGTGCCTCAAAATCGGAAATAATAATTAATAATAAAAAGATAAATAATTAACTAAAAAAACACTTACAAAAACTGCTACATATGAAATTTGGAAAAAATTTGCAACCTCATTGGAAGACTTCAGATAGAGCTAGGGCAATTTCATAAAAACGTTTAATAAGTATTTTAGCTGTATACCTTTTTCTTTAATTACATCGAAGCAACATGCAGAAATTTTATACTTAATGGGAAAAAATGTTGACAGTGTGAAAAAGGAGGAATGGGGTGTTTCAACTTTTTGTCCTGGGCAAAATTTATTTCCCAACTTTAACTTAATAAAAAAGAACAAAAAGAAAAAAAAAATGAATCAAAGCACAGAGATGAGACAAGACATAAAGTGAACAACCAAAGCAGAAAAATTGAACAAAAATACAGAAATTGTAAAAACCAACTTTAGCCTGATAGAAAAACAGAAAAAAGAAAAATTCAACGTAATATTTTTTCCACAATGTTTTTGCCAATTTTTGACTAATTTTTTTTTCTTTTGTGCTTTTTTTATTAGGTTAATTTGGTTTTTACTGTTCTCTACCGATAGGTTGAAAAATGCCAAGTTCTCCATGGTTGAAAACCTTTATTCTATTTAGTAAGTTACATTGTGTTTCGGGCTCCTGGCCCATCATCAGAAACTGGAGTATGCGAATGATACATATGTATTATTTTTCCAACTCTTTATTTGTTGAGGGGAATGTCGTCAACATGGTTTTAAAACTTCAGTCGCTATCCGCCCTTCTCCCAGTGGGTCCCACCTATTGCAGTTGGACAGGCGTGTGAAGGTAGTTGTTTTTTCCTTGGTCCGGCCTCCCTTGTTTGACAGGAAAATCCAATTAAAGCTAATTATCTCCGTCTAAAATAGGTGGGACCCATTCGGAGAAGGGTGGATAGCGACTGAAGTTTTAAAACCATGTTGACGACATTCCCCTCAACAAATAAAGGGATGGAAAAATAATATATATGTATCATTCGCATAGTCCAGTTGCTGATGATGGGCCAGGGCCTGAAACGTCCATGTAATTTACTAAATTGAATAAAGGTTTTCAACCACGGAGAATTTGGAATTTTTCAACCTATCAATAGATAAGATATGAACCGTGGAGTTGGTAATATATAAAATAAGATGAACTACTGTATTGTTGTTTCTGTATCGCAAACACTACTGAATCGGTTTGGTTGACATATATATTTATATTTATTTATTAATTTATTTATTATATATATGATTATATTTCAGTGACTGACTAACAGACAACGGACAGACCAAACCGCTGGATCTAAAGGGGTGAAATTCCGTCAGTGCATTCCTATAGTGAATCCTATTACACGACATTTGAAAAATGGCAAAAAGGAGGGAAAACTCATAAGGTGGAGATGGGATAGGAAGTTGATGTCCGAGTGGATCGAGGTCACGATAGCTCAAGTGGTAGAACAGCGACGTATCTAGCTGAAGATCGTGGGTTCGAATCCCGCTCGTGTCATTAACTTTTTTTCATCTCAACTAAAAACCTTAATTAATTGTAAATAATTGATAAGCCTGCAATGCACTTAACTGATAGTCGTTCAAGCTTCCATCGAGGAATGTAAAAGGAAAACAACAACCAAGTAATAGAGGCTGGCCATTATGTACTGTACTAGGAATCAAAATGTCCAACTGTTATCACATCAATCATCTGTGATCTTTTGAATTTGGAAGCAGATTAGTTGAATGATGTTTTTGCCTGTAGCGGCTTGATTTATACTGGGAATCACGTTTTTCGAAATTAAATCCAAAGCCGGAAATATGGTAGGAAGGATTTATCAGTTAGATACTAATATTAATACAGTATGGTATTCGGTCTAGATTGTTTGTAAATTAGTTAGTTTTATATACTGTGCTTTCCATTAAGTCCTTATTTTCCCGGATTTTTTCCCGAATTCATTTACCACAACATGCTAAGGTCTTATCTTTATCAGACGCATTAATCGGGCGTGTTCCAGTATGCAAATGCCAGGATCCAAATAAGAAAGAATCGCGGAGGTTTCCGGTCTCTGTCCGACGCGGAACGGAACTGACATCACCTTTTGCTAGAAGAAGTTAATTACGTAGAATAACATTTACTATATGGCGAAATGTGTTGGTGTCTATTTTTGATTATTGCGTGCAGATAAACTTCACTTTTTATTTTGTAGGTGAGCCTTGTATTTTTATGGGAAATTTTACTTCAACATGATTTTTTTTACTGCCGTGAAGTCTAGAAGTAACCGTGAAGTAACCAATGATGGAGGCAACATTTCCCTTTTCTTTCCCTTTCCCGCCTTCACCCTTTTTTACTTTGGAGTACCCTCCGCTGCTAGCATTGCACCACTTCGCTTCCTAGAGGATGTGATAAGTCCATGTAATTAAAATCTTCCTGGTACTATCCTAGGATAGTAACGGGTGTCTGAGAGACCCCCTAGGGGGTAAGTCCGGATATTCCTCAGTCTGTTCAACTAAGCTAGGTAAAGATGGGAATTTTGTTTTCTAAAAATAATAACTTGTTCTTATTAACACTGTAGAACACTTAGAAAAGAAACGCAAATTCATAAAGGCTATTGGCAAGAATAAACAAACTACGATGATCTCTATTGATTACAAAATGAACTTTCAGTTGGTGTTCTAGTACTAACAGCTAACAAACGAAAACCGTTGGCCACACAAAGTGAGCTACTACTATACAATAAAAATGTTCAAATCACTCTATTTTGATCTGGATATTTGAATTTTTAGTGAATGTGGTATTAGATTTAACCTTGCGTATTGATCAGTTAATTAAGGTTTTTAGTTGAGATAAAAAAGTCATTGTCACGAGCGGGATTCGAACCCACGACCTTCGTCTAGATACGCCGCTGCCCTACCACTTGAGCTATCGTGACCTCGATCCACTCGGACACTAACTTCCCATCTCAACCCCACCTTTTGAATTTTCCCTATTTTTTGTCATTTTTCATGATTTTTCATTTTGATACATTTTTGTGTGTGCATACATTTTTTTTAAATTCCCAAAATCTTAATTTATTTATTGGATATCATTTCAATATTTAATTTCTTCTTCCGCTTTTTATGGTGTTATGACAATGTAGTGGATATTGTCTCTAGTCTGTACGTCAACGACAAATTTTTTAAATAAAAGATCCCCTTATGATTATTATTATTAGTAATGAAAGGAGACAAGAGAATTAACTAACCGAACTATTCTTCGGAGTTAGCGGCAGGGCGGCGTGCTGGGACCGTCTATTTTGTCTACTCTATACCGAAGAAATCCCGACTACATCCTCCAACCTTCTTGGAGAAATTCCATAAAGACTTCGGATTAAGCGAAATGTAAACAACTGTAACCAACGAAGCAAAACCGATAATAAATATTCTTTAACAATACTATTATACCTAGAACTTATTGTGTCAGCATATGTTGTATTTTTACTCAGGTCTAACCTGGAACCGAACACAAATAAACAGACAGGAATTAATAAACGCTTCGCTTTTCTGTACACACTAATATCCATATAACGACAAAAAAACGACCAGGGGGCGTCGGTGGCCGCAAGGTTTAGTCATTGACACGGCGCTCATCACTGTAAGGTAAAGGTCCCGGGTTCGAATCCAGCGGCCCTGCATTCGAAACCGATATACTTACAAATGGGCTTTTTTTCAAAAACACCGGGGGATTTATATGACCTCTGCTGTTGCAAATCCTCGTAAAAAAAAAAAAAAAAAAAAAAAAAAAAAAAAAAAAAAAAAAAAAAAAAAAAAAAAAGTGGACTAGAAAAATGGGACAACCCTACACCCACCAACCTCTGACAGTTCTTCCAATGCAAAATCCTCAGAATCATAGTCAACGCTCCCTACTATGACTATAACAACTCCCTTCACAATGACCTGAAATACCTTTGATAAATAAACTAATCCCTTATAGATCACGAGACACTTCCGCCTACTACATAAAACCACTGGCCGCAAATCGAACGGATTGAAAACAAACCCACCAAATAATACTAAAAGAAATTTTTATGACTGACTAAACTGAGGTTAACAAGAAGTCAAGCAACAAGCTATCGTCCAAATCAAAATAATCCATCCTTCCAATCCAAAGTCCTCAGAACCATAGCTCCTTACTACGTCCTCAACATCACCCTTCAGAATAATTTCAAAATCACCCTCGTGGAAAAAATAATCGCCAACAATTTTTCACAAACCACAACAAACACTCCTTTCAATAATCCCATCGGGCGACTGGAACGGGTATGACTTCGCAACCTTGTCGTCCTTTCGAAATATTCGAAGAACATTCTAGTTGTTGATGGTGGGTGTTAGACTGCAAGTCGGTGAACTCATGCTGAACCGGCACTGGGTCCGTGTATACTCCCTCCCGGGTTTTGATGTTACTCAAACGCGTGTCGGCTTAGTTCTGTCTTCATTGAGAAACTATTCATCAAGCTGTTTCACCTTATTCATAAATCATAAAATCAATGTAATTCCAATTATATTCACTTTCACTGAACTCTAATAAGCCAATGAATAATACGAAAATATGCGAATAATCTCTTACCGGCTTATTAATCGCAATGACACCGAATTAAGGGGTTTTGAGTAGAAAATGTTGAAACTGATTGGGCCATAATTGTACAAACTTTTTACGAAAGAAAAGAGACTGCTGTAAACGATTAAAACACCATGAGACAAGTTGAAGTTAATGTAAATTAAGAGCTAGCGCTACTTGGCGCTGAGGACTGCTATTATATTTGCTTGTCGAGGATTCATTGCCCTGTTAATTTGACGTTGATCGGTGGCCTGGTAGTTTTCATAAATAACAACACGAATTTGCCCGGGCTTAAATCCAGGAGACCTGCCACGGTACGTCGTCGATTAAGAAAGAAAAAAATATTCTACGTACTTCTCCGTAGTGGTTCATTTTAAACGAAGCCAACTCACGTTCGCATCCCTTTTCGCCTTTGGTTCGAATCTAAATGGGCTATCTCCGAGGGTCCAAATCGCGACGGGGCCACGACCGCTAAATTATACTGCTTTGTCGCATATTTCTTTTTGCAGTTCATGGGGCATAAACTGTCGCAGGACGGCAATGCCCTCGCCTGCCACGCCCCTTTACTTCTTACAATTCTGATCCGCCTTTGTATCTCGCATTCATAAACGAAATTACAAAACTCTCAAACAAACACGTTGCAATATATTTTATTCAGCATTATATTCATAGAAATATGGTAATTAAATTTGTCAAGCCTATCAGTATAAGTACAATAAAACATCAAGCCCGTTCATGCTATCAAAGTTCGGCTAAGTCGGTTCATCACCTACTGTTTGAATGTGGCAGCATTCTTTCAACGAGTCAATCAAACACGTACCTCAGTGCATTTGGCGTCCTTCAGAATGTTCTGCACTACTTCATACAAAAAATTCCTAAGGCGAAACAAGTAAATTAATTTAAAAAACTACACTCTCTCTCTCTCTCTCTCTCTCTCTCTCTCTCTCTCTTTCTATCTATCTATCTTTCTATCTATCTCTGTTTATCTGTTTTCTCTATCTCTATCTTAATTTTCTTTCTCTCTCTATCTACTAGTAATTTCTCTCTCTCTCTCTCTCTCTCTCTCTCTCTCTCTCTCTAACTCTATTTCCCCTTTTTCTATTTTTCTCTACCATGTCAATCTATTTTCGCCATTTCATTCTGTCTCTATGCTTTCTCTTTCTCTTTCTCAATTTTCTTTTCATTTCGGTCTCGCACTCCTTTTCTCTCTTTTGCCCTTCTCCCTCTTTCTGCTTTTATTTTCTCTCTCTCCCTTTCTCTAATTCTTTCTCACTTTCTCTCTCTATTTTCTCTTTCTACATCTCTATCTACCATATCTATCTATTTTCCTTATTTGATTGTTTTCTCTATCTTTTTATCCCACTCTCTTTGTCCATTTTTTTAACTGTTTTCTCTCTCTCTCTCTCTCTCTCTCTCTCTCTCTCTCTTTCTATCTATCTATCTATCTCTACCTACCTATTCTATTTATCTGTTTTCTCTATCTCTATCTTAATTTTTTTCTCTCTCTCTCTCTATGTACTACTACTATTACTCTCTCTCTCTCTCTCTCTCTCTCTCTCTCTCTCTCTCTAACTCTATTTCCCCTTTTACTATTTTTCTCTACAATATCAATCTATTTTGACCATTTCATTCTGTCTCTATGCTTTCTCTTTCTCTTTCTCAACTTTCTTTTTATTTCGGTCTCGCACTCCATTTCTCTCTTTTGCCCTTCTCCCTCTTTCGGCCTTTATTTTCTCTCTCTCCCTTTCTCTAATTCTTTCTCACTTTCTCTTCTATTTTCTCTTTGTATATCTCTTTCTACCATATCTATTTTCCTTACTTGATTGTTTTCTCTATCTTTTTCTCCCACTCTCTTTATCCATTTTTTGGCTGTTTTTTTCTCACTCTCTCTCTCTCTCTTTCTTTCTATCTATCTATCTATCCATCTCTACCTACCTATTCTATTTATCTGTTTTCTCTATCTCTATCTTAATTTTGTTTCTCTCTCTCTATCTACTACTACTTTCTCTCTCTCTCTCTCCCTCCCTCACTCTCTCTCTCTCTCTCTCTACTTCTTTCTGTCTCTCTCTAATCCTATTTCCCTTTTTTCTATCTTTCTCTACCATGCGAATCTATTTTCACCATTTCATTCTGCCTCTATATTTTCTCTTTCTCTTTCTCCCACTTTCCTTTTATATCGGTCTAGCCCATTTCTCTCTTTTGCCTTTTCCCTCTCTCCGCCTTTATTTTTTCTTTCTCTCTCTCTAATTATTTCTCACTTTCTCTCTCTATTTTCTCTTTATACATCTCTATTTACTATCTCTCTCTCTCTCTCTCTCTCTCTCTCTCTCTCTCTCTCTCTCTCTGTTTTTCTTTCTCTCTATCTGTTTTCACTCTCCCTCTTTCTCTCTCTCTCTTTCTTTAGCTGTTTCCATGTACCATATCTACCTATTTTTTGTATTTCTATATATCTATTTACACACACACACGCACACGCACACATGCACATACTCATTGGCATTACAAAAATTATCAACAAATTCGATTTGGTTTAATGGTTTAATATCATATATGTTTATTTTCTAATAATCCATTTACAGCAGTATAAGTTCGGCCTTGCGTCTCTAAAAATCTTGCATTAAAGTGAAACAACACGTAATATTATAGGGTAAAATTTGGAGAATTAAAGGACTGATTTATATTCATTCTATATTTAAAAAAAACTAGTTTACGAAAAAATATAGACAGTATTAAAGTCAATCCTCCAAAGAACTTCGCACACTAAGCACTTCTCCAATGAGCAAAAGTTGGAACGTTGACGAGTTTCTAAGGAAGACGACTTGTCAACAAACACGCTTTTCCGGAGAACAGCGATACTGACCGGCATATGTACTTTACTATCTCTTGTTTGTGTTTTTTGTTTTTAAGCTAAAACTTATTCTTTTATATACTTTTTGTTTACACTATAAGAATAAATAGTTTGTTTCGTTTATTTTTTAGCCGGAAAAGTTGATTTTTTTTTATTAAGCATATTTTTTTATTTTGATAGTTTTGAAGTTGCAAGCACTATGTAACGATAATTTAAACATCTACTAGTTCTTACACTATGTGCACAAGTGTGTTCAAAACATTCTGGCTTAACAAGTAGTCTAAGTAGTCTTACACTCGAGATAATACCTATTATTTTCGATGGATTTTGCTAAAACATGTCATTTAGATATGTGTTTTTTTTTAATTTTTCTGTGTTGTTTTACGTTTTCGAATATGAAGCAATCGAGCAGGATCGATTTCGTCGGTTCGCTCAAGCCATAAAAGCCATTGGAACAAAAGATTCCCAACATTGATGGGCTCGGAAATATCAAAAACTGTGCTATAAATCCTTGTCGGTATCAATAATTTCGCAGGTGCTGTGGGAAAACGGGTAATTGAAAGTTTTCCTAGCGCATTAGTCATGCTTTTGCTAGGGCAGGTGGAGCGCCTTTCCTCCGAAGGTAATAGCCTCAGTTTGGCAATTAATCAACCGGCGAATATTGAACCGTTTCAACATTTCTTCAGTGCCAAAAAGTCGGCGGGTCCGCTAGGATTTCTAAGGAAGTCCTCTATTTGCATTTTGTGTTGTAATGCGGCGGTATTCTTGCTTGGTTACGGCCCATTTCGGTTTTTATCCGCATCGTTTTCCTCCTACGCATTCTATTCCCTTTGATTTATCTAAGTCGGACTTGATTCAGACATTGACTTACCCCGTAATTGCCGAGGATGATGTTACCCTTTAACAGGTTGGCCCTTAGGTTTATGCTCTTAAGGTCTTCAGGTTTCACCCTTTCCTCACCCTCGTTAGCATCCTGGAAATTAAAAATGACAAAATACATTTTAATTGTCTGTACTACAGGACGTCTGAATCCCCATTTTCAATTGTTTTCAGTCAGGAAGTTATTTCATAAAAAGCGCAGGATATTTGCTCACCCTTTATCTCGAATTGAAAGAATTACAGAAATGTTCAATTACAAATAACAAGAAATGTAATTTCCACATTTTATATGAATCACCGATTGCAGAAGGGGACATGTCCGATAAACTAAATTTTACAGAAGAGGCAAAAAACTGTTTTAATGAGGTATCTTCTGTTCTAAAATTTTGAATAAATTACAGGACCTTAATTAGGCTATTCTACAAATGTATTTTGAGATTTTCCTCAAATTCATCAACGCTTGTGAGCAGGATAACCACTTTTGTGGTGTGGACATTTTTCTGTTCTGCTTTCAATATTTTTTGTTGGAGAACGGATCGTTTTCTGCAAAAAATGAAATTACCGCCTCGAAAATATTTAATACAATTAAAAATACATTGTAAAAAGACGTTTCAAACACCATTAAAGTAAAAACATAAGACCAAAAAGTACAATATTAACTCGATAGTTTGTTTCAAGGAGCTGTAGGGCTAGCGTAAAATGAACTCCAAAAAGTGTGAACTGCCGTTTGTGGGATGAACGGTTTAAGGCTCTTCAAATCCTACATTTTTGCAGCATTGACTGGAATCTTTAACGTGTACAACTCTTCAGTTCGTAGGGCAATATTGGGAGTATTTCCCTTCCTCAGCTGGAAATGGTAGGCCATCATCAATGAACTCAGTCGTTTTAGAGCCTGGCGCTTGGGAAGATATCTCAAAGTAATGGCATGATGAAATCATGAATTTCTTTTTATCTTTTGCAAGTAGTCTTCGTGTTTTTAAGGACGTAGTTCGTTTAAAGACTCCTTTTTGCGCACAAAGCAGATTTGAAGGCCCATTATCTTTCATATCCAATCAGCTGAAATGTCTCATTTTAGCACCAAACATAGCTCTATTTGTAGTATAGAATATAGTGGGAAAAAGTTAAAAAATGGACATGTCCCCTTCTGCAATCAGTGATTCATATAAACCTGAGTAAAATGTTAATAGAAAAAAATACAGAATTATTTTTTTCCCCTCACTGCAATTTTAAAACAGTGTTATAAACAGTTTATAAATTTCAATATGTCATATTCAGAGTACAATTAGTTTTCGTTTATATATCATAATATATAAAGATTGATCAAATCGACTATACTACAAAAAGACGGCAAAGGAACGATTTAAGAGTAAGGAATTAGTGAAGTTTTTGTACGAGGGTGTGTTTGCCCATAAAAGTTATCATTAAAAAGAAAAATGAAGAGAGAGAGAGAGAGAGAGAGAGAGAGAGAGAGAGAAGAGAGAAAGAGATGGGAGAAGGAGAAATTGAGGAAGAAAAAAAATATGTAGGCATGTAAATAGAGGTAGGGAAAATAGGTCAATATGGTAGATAGAGACAGATAGAGAGAACAAGATCAAAAGAGAGATAAAGTGAAAGAGAGAGAGAGAGAGAGAGAGAGAGAGAGAGAGAGAGAGAGAGAGAGAGTGATGGGAGAATGAGAAATTGAGGTAGAGAAAAAATATGTAGGCATGTAAATAGAGGTAGGGAAAATAGATCAATATGGTAGATAGAGACAGATAGAGAGAACAAGATCAAAAGAGAGATAAAGTGAAAGAGAGAGAGAGAGAGAAGAAGAGATGAGAGAGATAGAGAAGAGATGAGAGAGATAGAGAAGAGAAGAGAAGAGAAGAGAAGAGAGAGAGAGAGAACGAGAGAGAGAAAGAGAGAGAACGAGAGAGAGAACGAGAGAGAGAAAGAGAGAGAACGAGAGAGAGTGAGAGAGAGAACGAGAGAGAAGAGGAGAGAGAAAGAGAGGAGAGAGAGAGAAAGATAAGAGAGAGAGAAGAGAAAGTGAGAGAAAGACAGACAAAGAGAAATATAAAGGTAGGGAAAGGAAGGACGAGAGGGAGATAAAGACAGAGAGAGGGAAAGAGGAGAAAGTGAGAGAAAGACAGGCAAAGAGAAATATAAAGATAGGGAAAGGAAGAACGAGGGGGAGAGAAAGAGAGAAAGAAAGAAAGAGAGAGAGAGAGAGAGAGAGAGAGAGAGAGAGACATAGAGAGAGAAAGAGACAATGAGGCAGGTAAAAAAATTAAATGGGAGATAAATAAATAGATAGTGATAGGTACATAGTTGTAGATAGATATATCGAAATAGTAAGAGCTTGCGAGAGAGAGAGAGAGAGAGAGTGAGAGAGAGAGAATGGGAGAATGAAAAATATAGATAGAGAAAACATATGCAGGCATATAAATAGAAATAGAGAAAATCGATCAAATGGTAGACAGAGAGAGATAGAGAGAACGAGATGGAAATAGAGGAGAGTACGTGAAAGAGAAAGAAAGAAGAGAAAGAGAGAGTATTCCCAACTTCCCGTAAGATATAGCCTGATTTAGACATTTATCACATTCAGATGATTCACATTTATAATATATTGGACTGAAATCAAATTTAATTAGTTAAAAGTTCGCGACTTTCCTTACAAGATATAAAATCGTATATTAACTATTTGTAATTGTACAATATTTGAGTGATGGCTATCTCTCACTTTCCTGGAAAATACATTTCTCGATATAAATCATATTGGGTAGATCGAACGTGGTTTATAGTACCTTCGCGTTTGAACGAAAGCCTCTCTGGGACCGTTTCTTGCTCAAGGAACCAATAAATCAACTACTTCGAGAGAAAAAAAAATGAACTCAGTTTATTATACGGCTGAATTTTAACGGTATTTTTAACTAGTTAACAACAGACTATTCGGCAAGTGGGCTCGGCAGCGATTAGCTTACTCTTCGGAGTGTGACTTCTTCCACTGTGCATTAGGGACTTCACTGTCTTTTTTCGTGTTTTAAATTATTGCTTTAAATTTTTCAGAAAATGATTGAAATTATTTACTTACCAGGAGTGTGAGCGCCCTCATGGGTTGTCGAACGAGGAAGGGAGGGAGCGATGCGATTCTGTTGTCGGTAGCGCTGAGCAGCTTCAACGCTTTGAAATTTCCTTCTGGAAGACTTTCCAGTAGGTTACCGTCCAGTTTCAACTCCTCCAGCCTGAAACAGAAAACGGAAAACTTATTTTCATCCGTACGGTCCTACTTTTCCAAGGGAGCCGGCGGCGGAAGTGATTTTACAACACGTCAACTCGACGAAGGTTGCCGAATGGGGAGATCTCGGCCGATAGGTGCTGGCTTATCAGAGCGTGCTCACATCCTGGCTTAGGCAATCCTACTCTTCCATGCATCCGCCCGACTCTTTTAAAGGAAGCTGACGAACCGTCGCGTGACCACCAGACACAACTTCTGTGCAAGGATAAACCAAAAACGGAAAAGATCCTAGATTCTTGATGATTGTATATTTATTTAAAAAAAAAGAAAATCTTTTGCCTGGGTCGGTGTTCCTTCGTATCGTTTAGATTTGGTAGTTATCGAATGGGTTGAAGCGACCCCATTTCCGTCCCGATTCACTTTCATGAAGTGAAAATGCAATAAAATTTATTTTGCATTACCTATCTTAACAGTTTCTTTTAAGTTTTAAGCAAAGAAACTTGAGAAGAAAAATTAGTGTCAAGAGCGGAACTTGAACCCACGATCTCCGGCTTTATATCCTACCACTCGCTCGTTTGGAGTTGACTACCTATCAAGGAAGCCGTTAAATGTTTCCGTGGGTCGAGCGCGGCAAACGCAGGCGGGCTATTTAATTGCTACATACGTCGTTGGCCAAAGCATCTACACTGGCGAGATTTTCTCGACTTACAACCATGCTTTAAAAAAAACCCCACAAAAAACACAAATTTATTGTTTCATCAAAGAAACCGATTAAAAACAAGAATGCCCTTTTTGTATATTTTCTTCCATTATCACTATTTTTAAATTTCTAGTGGATAATAAAAGATAAAAAGAGTCAGTAGGTTTTTGTTTTTAAGGACAGTCTGATTGCCCAAGTTCAGTGCATTTGTCAGCTGTTCTGCTATTTTTTAGTTTCTAGTGTAAATTAAGTGATTTTATATTGACTAAAAGCTATAGAACATTGGTAATTGATTTGATACATTGGTAATGCAAACTACCCAAAAATGAATAGCGATATTGCCAGTTGGGCAGTATCTACTTTCTCTAGCATTTTTATTTTATTTTTATTATAAATTGCATTAAAATTTATTAGAAATTGTTGTTTTTTCCAGAAGGAAAATTTAATTAAGTTATTTTGAAAAACAACAAACTAAAAATTAACAAAATTTCATAATTTTGTTTATTAGACATAATACTTTTTTTTAACAATTAATACCGTCTTTTCCCCAATTGTTATACCATGTGTGTCTGTTAGTGTTTGAATGAGAGTTGTATGTTCAAAATTTCTTTTTTTTTTCAGGAATTTTGAAGGCTGCCCGAGCAGAAAATGAATTAGAAGAAAATACAAATTGTGGGGTATTAAACTGCAATGCCCAAAATCGCCATTTAAATAAGAAAGATAGACTCCGTCCAAAAAGACAAAAGAGGATAAAGATGTTGTTTCTAATTATTGTTAAGTAGCGTTAGTTTATGTATCATATTTGAATGTAAGAATAAAAGGATAAAGATAAGCCTATACTCATGCTGAGACTGTTGCTAGTCTGACTCCATTTTTTTTTTTCGAGGGTTCGCAACAGCAGAGGTTATATCAATCCTCGGGGTGCCGGTGTTTTTGAAAAAGAGCCCGTTTGTAAATATGACGGGTTCGAATGAACTGATCTAACCGATATCGAAATAGCTGAATGAGCTGGATTCGAACACGGGACCTTAACAATGATGAGCGCGGTGCCAACGCCTAAACCGTTGCCCCCCCCCCCCCGACCGCATTATTATTATTATTATTATTGGCCATACAAGCCTATGGAAATGTTTAAATTATGGAACAAAAATTCGAAATTCTAATTAAAGAACAGGAACTAAATTTTATATAAAGAAATGGGATTTTTCCATACATTTGAAAAGGATAAAATAAAGCTTTGGATGGCAATAGAATAGATTAGTTTATGAGTGAATGTTTGCAGTCAGAGCTCTATAGCACTCAGAAGAGATATAGCTAACTTAAGATTGAAGGTTTGGATGTTAAGGGCGTAAATGACCTTAGCCGTTAAAACGCCCTTAAAAATTAATATTAGTAATAATAACATTTAATACCGTGTATAATATCTTAGCTAAAACCTCTGTGCAACTGTCAAGCATATTGTTAATATGGTTGTCACTAATTTTGCATAATTCACAATTTAATTTATTATTTTATTAAACCTCCAAATAAAACCCAAAAAACAAGAGATGTAAAAAATATATATTCATTCAATTATTATTTATTATTTATACATCGTTAAATAATTGAGATTATAAAATACTATATAGTTATTATTGCCATTAATTTTTAATTAATTATTAGTTGTTGGTTATTGTTTGTTGGAAATTAATGATATGTATATTATTTTGTGATTGTACAATAAATTAACTTTATGTTTGCTAGGTTGTTGATTGTCAATTATTATTACTATTACTATTTTTTTGCGAGGGTTCGCAACAGCAGAGGTCTTTCAACCCTCAGGGAGCCGGTGTTTTTGAAAAAGTGCCCATTCGTAATGTCGGGTTTGAATGCAGGGTCGCTAGATTCGAACCCGGGACCTTTACCTTACAGTGATGTGCGCCGTGTCAATGGCTGAACCGTTGCTGCCACCGATGCCCCAATTATCAATTGATTATATAGTAGTTTAATTAATGAATAAACGCTACATTATGCGTCCAGATCGAGATCAAAGACAAGAAGAAAGCTTATTTATGTATTTATAATTTTTATACCAATTTATTTATCGTTAAATTATTATGGATTCTATTTAAAAAATAATTTAAGGTTAAAAACGAAATAATAATAATGTCGTGGGTTCGAATCCCGCTCGTGACACTAATTTACCATCTCAACCAAGAACCTTAGATAAAAAGAAAATTAACTGGATTAACTAATATGAACAATTATGACCACTAAGCAAATATGGATTAATAATAGTAATAATCGGTCGTCCGAGAGGCTTTTGCGCGTCAAGAGCACGATTCGTAAATCGCCCCCCCGAGAACCTGAGTCGGAAACAAGGAATCGTCCTTACGCGATTAAGAATAGGCCAAACGCGGTTGACACACGGGCACCTGTTCTTGGGCCAAAGCCCGTGCAGGTGCCCCTTATACAGAGAAAGGTTGCTCGATGTGTCCCACATACTGGAAACATGTCATGCCTTGGCTCCCTAAAGGGAGCGTGTAGGCATATCATCCAGTCTGAAAATGGTACTCGAGCACTGCAGCGGTTTCTGGGTCCCCTGTTCTGGTCTTTAGGGGAAATTGTTTATTTTTATTTTTATTTTTATTGTATATATGTTTTATGTGTTATGTGTCTATATGTTTTATCTGAGTGCATGTATTTATTTGCGTGAATGGCGAGGGGTGAGGATGAAATATAACGTCATCATCGCCTCTCGAGCGTTGAGAGCGTATGAGTGTGTATTTATGTGTATGGATGTATTTATGTGTATGAATGTATTTGTTTGTATAATGTAGTGATTGAAAGGGTAAATAGAATATAGACTTAGTTGTGCGCTGAAACGACATAGATATCGAAAGCCCCACTCAAAAAAAATAGTAATGATAATAATAACAGTATAGGTTACCAACAGTGGTATGTATAAAGAAAAACAAATGCATGTACATAAATGGATTAAAAAAAGGAAAATGTCATATGAACCAGATTTCTGAAAATTAAAAGATATACATATACGTCTTGATTGATCGATTGAATGATTGAAAAATAAACTTTGTGTTCACAGCTATATTATTACATAATTCATTTATGTTACTATCAGTCCTTTATCGTCATCCAACGGATCAATAAAAAAGAAACGTAATAAATAAAATTTCCAACCCCCCCCATGTTTGTGAAAGATCATCTCTTTGTTTGTGACAGAAAAGAGCGGAAGTTGCAGGTCGATTCGATTGTTTTCCTGGAAATTTATCGATCTTCGCAAGAATCGGCCGACCCTTTCGTTCTTCCTCACACGTTTCGAGGATACGATCTACGCGCCATCCCTAGTAGAAAGGAACAATAAACAGTAAAAAAAGATCAGAGATAATATCCAGACCTGGCCCCTCTGTTATTACAACGATAATGGAATATGCAAAATAGAATCGAACTGATCCGCAAAAACTGGGCTGCCGTGTTCTGTAAAAGAACGAAATACTCCAGGGAAAATGAAGTTCAAGTATAACATTTCAGATTATTTACCGGAACGGCGACAACAATTTTTAATTATACCACCAAAGGTATTAACTAAACTCGATAAAATCCCTAACCTATTTTATGTAAAAATTTTGATTAAAAATTAGTCAAGGACTTCAAAATATTTCGTCATATTTCAAACGAAAACCGAGAGTTATGCAAAAAGGAGTGTCATATTGGTCCTATTAGAAGATAAATATTAAGTTCACTAGTTTTCGTGGTCCGCTTGACCAATTAATATCTTTCAATTAGTTAGGGTTTTCAGTTGAGATAAAAAAGTCAGTGTCACGACGGGATTCGAACCCACGACCTTCGGCAAGATACGCCGCTGCTCTACCATTTGAGCTATCGTGATTTCGATCCACTCGGACACCAACTTCCCTCTCAAAATGGAGAGAAAATTCAAAGGTGGGGTTGATGTCAAGTTGGTGTCCGAGTGGATCGAAGTCCGGATAGCTCAAGTAGTAGAGCAGCGGCGTATCTTGCCGTCGTGGGTTCGAATCCCGCTCGTGACACTGACTTTTTATCTCAACTAAAAATCATAATTAATTGATAAATAGTAAGTACTACGCCGACTGCAAGATTTCTCAAAAATCTGACCAATATCAAGATTAGTTGCATGAAACTTGCTTGATTAACTTTTATATATGTTTCTGAAACGACAAACACATTTCAAACATTGTTCAATTGATTATATAACATTTTTAAAGTAAACAAATGGTCATTTAATACGTTACAGTAATAATGTAATATTTATACTCCTGGTTATTGACTTACGAGGACCTTTCAACTCTGTTGGAATAACGATTTATCATTTGTTATCTATCACTGATTGATGGGGTAGTCTACAGACGTGGGATCACCAATATTAATGAAACCTTTTTTATGATACTAGATCCAAAAATTATTAGACACGTGACCGAGCTTTCTTATCAATGCGCTCAGGAAGTACAGAAAAAATTAAGTAATTTGGATAATTTTATTAAATGCCTGCCTGTGTTATGCACGGGCGTTACATACCGGTAGCTTTATTACTTACCGTATTACGGACCGTATTAAGTGAGATTAAATATATCAAAAGTTACAAAAACTAAAAGAATTTTTTCAATAAAGTAGATTGAAAAACATTAGGCCACAAATTATGGTTTATTTCAATATATACAATGCTCGTAGAACGGCTAGTTGCTATTCGTAACAACATGGGTTAGCCATAAGTAACAATTCACTATTTTTCGTGGTCCGCTTGACCAATTAATATCATTCAATTAATTAAGGTTTTAAGTTGAGATAAAAAAGTCAGTGTCACGAGCGGGATTCGAACCCACGACCTTCGGCTTGATACGCCGCTACTCTACCACTTGAGCTATCGTGACTTCTATCCCCTCGGGCACTAACTTCCCATTTCAACCCCACGTTTTGAACTTTCCCTCCTTTTTGCCATTTGGTCCCATTCGCTCCATTTATTTGGGACAAATTCGTGTTAATGCATGATAATGACCGACCGCTTGTAGCTACAGTTGTCACTCATTATTTACCAGATGCCTAGGGAGGTAAGGTCCTTACGAGGATAATATAAATAATATTCTCTTGGTTGTTATCAGGGAAGTGGCAAAAGAAAATATTTTTAATTTTAAATTAAAAATATTTTCTTTGACCACATCCCTGATAACGACCAACAGAACATTATAAATAAATTCACTAGTTTTAGTGGTCCGCTTGACCAATTAATATATTTCAATTAATTAAGGTTTTAGTTGAGATAAAAAGTCAGTGTCACGAGCGGGATTCGAACCCACGACTTTCGGCTTGATACGCCGCTACTCTACCACTTGAGCTATCGTGACTTCTATCCCCTCGGGCACTAACTTTCCTTCTCAACCGCGGCGTATCAAGCCAAAGGTCGTGGGTTCGAATCCCGCTCGTGACACTGACTTTTTTATCTCAACTTAAAACCTTAATTAATTAAATAAGTAACAATTTTTTTTGGGAGAAAACAAAAAATGTTATTTGTTTTCTGCACTCAAAAATTCTCTATCAGTAAAAATTTGTTAACTTTTTTCAAAAAGTCAGATTTCCAACGATTACAATACTTTCAGTATCATGGGCGTTGAACAAAATCCAAGGACTGTGGATTTATAAAGAGGAACTCAGAAAACCGGCTTTTTCTCTAATGCCCAGAGTACATAAAAGCTAACCAAGTTCTCAAATGTCTTCTTTTTATTGATAAAAACAAACTTATTTAAGCTCGAAAAGGTGTTCTTTTTTAACATTGTTTAAAGAATACAGAAGGACAGGCTACGAACCTGGGGGGATAAGATTTTCTCAAAAATTTGTATTTTGTTAAATTTCCCGAAAAACCTCAAAATACTAATATTTGGGAATTTTTTTTTGGAAAATAAAAAAATATTTATTTGCATTGTATAAATTCATTTTGTCGATTTTTGTATTTGTAAAATTTAAACAATGTTTGTAAATCCCAGGTCCTGAAGATGATCCCGTGGAAAAAAGTGAATTTATACCATGCAAATAAATATTTTTTATATTCAATCAAAATATTTATTTGCATTGTATAAATTCATTTTGTTGATTTTTTCCCACATCCTACATGCATTTGTAAAATTTAAACAATGTTTGTAAATCCCAAGCCCTGAAGATGATCTCAATAAAAATCGAAACGATAAAGAAAATGTTTTTCTGAAACCTACATCACACCAGACCGCATCTCACGATTTCTGAATAATAATTATTAATAATTTTGCTATTGGACTTCTGCTACAACCTAAATGATCAACTAGGTCAATACTGCTTTATTGTAGGTATTTTTTTTCGATTACAGTAAGGCATCTATTGACCATTGAAAGTTATTGAAATGCTTGAAAAAGACTAATTTTATTTAAAAAAACAATAAAATTTTCAGAGCTATTTAACTAATATACCGGCATTCATGGGCATGATTTCTGAAAATGCAGATCAAATTCTTACCTTGAACCAGCGATCCGAGAGGAAAACCTCAGGATGAAATAGCAGGTGTGGGGGAATTTTGAATTTGAAAAGGAGAGAGATCTAGAAAGACTGCTGAACACTAATAAGTAAATATGTAAAGTAAAGTAAATAAAGTCATACAGGAGAATTTGACGTACAACTAACGTTGGGTCAGAAGCACTTTACAATACATTTTTTACTCTATTATTAATTAAAAATCCGGGATTTGCTAGCTTGGCAAGCTTCTAACACCCAGAGACAGTGGTTAAAACGTTTTTAATGATATCAACCTGCTGTTCTCACTTATAATGATATAAAATTAAACGTTGTTGACACATTCTGAACGAAAATACAGACACTTCTCCAAAGGTGGTAAAAACCGGGCATTGGAGAAAAAATTTGCCCCCGGGTATTCCAGTTCAAATGTATATTTTTTACCCGTATAAAAAGAAATGTAATACTTAATTTTCATTGCAATAAAAATTCGTAGGGGCGTCGGTGGCCGCTAGTGGGCACTCTCAACACGACACGCAAGGATGGCACAATTACACAGAAGACAAACACTTTGAGCCCTGAAGATGATCTCAATAAAAGATCGAAACGTTGATAAAGAAAGTGTTTTTCTGAAACCTACATCACACCCGACTGCATCTCACGATATCGGAATAACTATTTGTAGTTGTAATTAATATAACGACAATAATACATGTAGTTTGAATAAAAATATGAGTGTTCGGTTCTTTTGTCTTCGACTGTACTCGATGCGACCCGACGAAAATCTGGACAGTGGGGATCGCAGGGCTTAGGGTACGGTAGCGTTGCATAGCATCGGGCAGATGTGCACGGGGGTAATACAATCTTAAGTAAAATTGGACTTTTGATTAGCGTCGGGTAGCATCGGGTAAGTGTGTTCCTGGCTTACGGCGTCTCAAGAAGAAATGGCCCCGCGACCTCCTTTCTGAGTAAACAGTAAAACAACATAAACAAAGTGAAGAGGGAGGATAACATTGATTATTTGCTCCCCTCAATGTAAACTAATGTATCATGTTCATGTATCCGCAAATTACATATTGTAAATAATAATTACAGATTGTAATAAAAAAAAATTTCAAATATAATACAATCTCCTTTAATGCGGTACTATATATTATTTGCATATGAAATAATAAAATAAAATAAATGCCCAAGAAAGGTATAAAACAATATTTAAGGAAATAATTTAAATTGCTTACTTTTTTTGATCCCTCGAGCTCTCATCGATAAGAATGCACAGACATTTGTCCAATAATTTTGGAAATAGTATCACCAAAAAAATGTTTTATTAAAAGCGGCGATCCCGTGTCCATAGCCTCCCCTCGTAAAGATTAAGTGACTTTTACAAATCTGAAAGTTCAGGATTTTAACTCATCCTTGAGACTAAGTCCTATAATTGAATCTAGACTCGTCACTAAACAAAAGCTCGTTTCTTAAAGTAAAACTGTGTAAATATTTCGGCCAAGCATCTTTAAAAAATGTAATGGTAATGAACAGTCATACAAGTAATAAATATTGACTATCTTGCTTTAATACTATTATTGATCATTCGAGTTAAAAATCAGTTTTACGTGCTCCTGAAACAGAGCAAATGATTTCGTCGCATACTTTATTTGGCTGAGATCGTTATCGAGAGCGAATGGCCTGCACGTACGCGGTGCGGTAAATGGTTCGATTTCCGGTTTAGTCATTGAAATTTTGCAGTCAATTGAGGCCGCAAAGTATTGCGGTTTGACCCCTCGACCATGACACCCGAGCGGGGGGAAAGCTTTCCTGTTCAAAAAAACAACAGGATAATTCTTTCCAGATTGTCCTGGCTGAGACAAATTTGTACAGGATTAGGATTTTTGTAAATTAATTAACGGCATAAATAGATTTTTGAAAGATCAAGGTCTACTTGAAATCTAATTTATTTCTGTCATATAGGAAATCTGTCAGTTCAAAAACTACTTTTTAATTTTATTTCAGTGTTACATTTCTTGTTAGTTTAAACTTACTTCTCGAGTTGTCAAGCAGTGAAAGAGCTATTATGTGATTAGGCTTTAGAAGATTAAAACGATCCTTTAGAGGTTACTCCACTTGGATGGAAGTACCTTTGTGCTCTTTATTTGGACAAATCTATAGAATAATTGACATTAACATCTGCCGGAAATTTCAAACAATATTAGTCTTGGAGGTTCATTTTAATACTTTTTTTACTGACGATAGTTTGTCATTAATTTCTCAATTCAAAGAAGGGAAGAAATGAAGCGGACCGGGTCTCAAAGATTCGAATTATCCTCGGTTTCTCATCCGGGAAGTTTCAGTTTTACTGAATGACCTTCTCGCACCACCGGTGTTTTGGCGCAGCGTCGCGTTTGATCATCAATCACGCCGAGGGCCGCAGTAATAGCAAAAGATGTTCCAAGTTGTTGTGATCGGTGTGATCTACCTATTTTTTCGGACAGTATAGTAAAAACATTCAAAGGGGGCCGCGGTAGCCGAGTGGTTAAGGCGTCAGATTCTCGGCTAGTAGATCCCGCCCTCGTGGGTTCGATCCCCACCGTAGCCTCTATCGGTGGCTGCGATTGAAAGAAATTGACATGGCACTCATCAATTGAAGGGGCGGGATTAGATCTCAGTGACCCTGAATTTGGTCCCAACTCACTTCAAACATGAGTTTCTTCGATGGAAGAACACCGGCACACCGCGGGCTCAAATTCACACTTGTGTTGCGAGCCCCCCAAAAATTTAGTCAGGGATAAAGTACAATAAGCTGTACAGCTGCAGTGCTCATACAGCTTAAATAAATACGTTTATATTTGGTTTTTGTGAATTTTGATAATCCTTGGTTTTCTTATCTAATTTAGCATTTAGCCGCCACCAGCTAATGTTTATGTCAAACCTCTAGTGTTCATCTTATTACACACACTTAAGTCAAAAATGTCGTAACAATAAAAAATGTAATTTGACCGTTACCCGATCATATTTGGTATGCTTATCTTAGAGGATCCAACAAAAAATATTTTTTTTTTATCATAAAGAAAAGCAGATATTTACAAATTTCCAACAAGTTCATACGGGGAGGCCCATGGTGTGTTATCTATATACTTGGGCTTGATCTGTTGTGTGCGATCGGACATGAAAAAATTAACTTTCCCTTTGCCTCTTCTCAACTCCTTATCGTTTTCTATCTCTCACAGGAGTCCACCATTGATATCCATTTCTTTTCGCATCCTCCATCTTTTCCAACCATCCAAATGCTCCTCGTTTTCTTTTTGAATCTGTTGAGACTGATTCCCTTATGTGGCATTGTCAATCCTTGCTATGTCCTACGCATTCAAGCCGATTTTTCTGTAGTTTTTCATATTTTTGTACTTTTCTGATCGCTGTTCCTAATTTATAATTGTATATACAATATATATAATATGTGGCAACCATTCAGTGAGAAAATCAGGTTGGCCACACTTGTCCGCTTGTTTTTATCGTATATTTCTTTTCTATGATTTTGGCCGATTTAGGAAAACATTCAAGCTCATATAAGTCTGAACAAATTCTAATCTGCTTCGTTGTAGGTACATCTACATCTCTAAAGCCGTGAACACATTTAACCGATGTTACCCGACGCAAATGCAAAGTCCATTTTTCCACAAGGTATTATTGCACATCTGCCCGATGCTATGCAACGCTACCCTACTCTACGCTACGCGTTCCCCACTTCCAGATTTTAGTCGGGTAGCATCGAGTACAGTCGAAGGCACAACACTTGGGGCTTCCGACATCTAGGTCATTTCAGTCCCCAACTATGTCTATATTCTGTTTACCCTTTCAAACACTACATTCATACACATAAATACATCCGTACAGTACACTCATTCTATCTGGTCAGTGGAGTGCTTGATATCCTCCACCGACCTATACTCAAACTACTCTAGATTGGGGGTCGATAAAGTACTTTTATAAATATTCCGCCATCGACCCCGAACACACACTCATACGCTCTCAACGTTCGAGGGGCGATGATGACTTTATATTTCATCCTCACCCATCGCCATTCACGCTAATAAATACATGCACTCAGACAAAACATATAGACACAACACATAAGACATATTATATACAATAAAAAAAACCAATTTCCCCTAAAAAGCGGAACAGGGGACTCTGACACTCTCTTCTTATGTCCGGCGGTATGCCTACACGCTCTCTGTATGGAGCCAAGGCATGACACGCCTCTATTATGTGGGACACATCGAGCAACCTTTCTCTGCATATGGCGCGACCATCCGTAGCCATACTTATTTTAATATAAATCAAAATAACCGAGATCAAAAATTCATTAGTTTTTATTAAAAAAACAATTTTAATGGTTTGGTAGAAACTTGATTAAAACACCGGAATACCGTTTTTGGATATAATGAATTTAACTAACAATTTATTTCATGGTTTTGCTCATAAAATTACACCATTTTGGTCTAGTAACGTCAGAAAAGGACACTCATATTTTTTGTAGTTTATTTCAAACTTAGTATGTGTAATTTTGTCGTTATATTAATTAAACTTTTGTAATGAAAACCAAATTAAACGAAATCAAAATTTGATGAGTTTTTATAAAAATTATTTAATTATAGTGGATAGGAAGAAAATTTATAAAAACACCTGAATAACTTTATTTAAAGCCACTAGTTTTTCGTGGTTAATTAATGTGCCAATTAATATCTTTCAATTAATTAAAGTTTTTTTTAGTGTAGATAAAAAAATTTAAAAATAACAAAAAGGAGGGAAAATTCAAAAGCTGGGGTTGAGATGGGCAGTTGGTGTCCGAGTAGATGAAAGTCACGATAGCTCAAATGGGAGAGTAGCGGCGTATTTAGCCGAAGGTCGTGGGTTCGAATCCCGCACGTGACACTAACTTTTTTATCTCCACTAAAATCTTCCCTTAATTAATTGAAATTTATTTAAAACAATTAATTTTAACAATCAATTTATGAAATGGTTGTGCTCATAAAATTTAACTAACAATTTATTACACGGTTTTGCTCAAAATAATGCGTTGAGAACAAAAGAGGCGTTGCGATTGTAACACTGATTTGTGATATATGCTGTGTGTACGTAGCGTGCGCTTGACGTCGCACAGATGTGCACATCCTACCAAAACGAGAAAAGGCGTCGGGTAGCATCGCATAGCGTTGCAGTGGGTTCCCCGCTTAACAAACAACAAACAAGTCGGAACAAATTCAAATCAGTTTCTTTGCAGGTACTCTGTTTATATCTATATCTCTCATACGCGCGTTCGTTTATGTTTCTTCTCATACAGGTTTGACGTAATATTACATCCATCACTAAGTTTTCTACTAAATTTGATACAAGATTTACATGTTTCACACGATATTGGCAGTCTGTTCGCTTATGTTATTTGCACTTGGTGGACTAGTGGAGTTCGACATAGCGAACGATTAGGGGCCCTTTAGTTCCCGAATCCAGGATGTTATCGTACCCTTGTGGCGGCATTCAATCCCTTTTCTAATGGACTTCGTGAGAGTTCGGGAGTCCTTCTTGTAAAGCACGGCTCGGAACTGTCCTAAAACTAATTCGAGCTTCCCGGTGTGACTGAAACTTCCAGGAGGAACGACCTTCCACCCCGTAATTATCGTTTTGAGGACGACGGGGCACTACTGTTTCGCCGTCTGTAAATCCAGTTACAACTCAAGAATTATAATGTTTTTTATAGTACGCTTTCGTTTTTTTAAATTAGTTCAGAATGGCTATAAAAAATTAATTCAACTTTATATTTCCGTGAGTGATGTTTATGTGCAACGTAAGTGTATATAAATGACAAAATAATTATGTATATAGGTATAGATAATCTTAGGAATATTTTAAATAAGTCTTTAAAAACAAAACTTTTTTAAATTTAAATCATCCATAATATTCCCATTGTCATCAATAACATTTCCAAGGTTTATATTTTTAAACTGTCTCTTGCTTAAAACTTTGGCTAAGGATTCCGTACTGTTTACTAATTTCGTGGTCCGCTTGACCAATTAATATATTACAATTAATTAAGGTTTTTAGTTGAGATAAAAAAGTCAATGGCACGAGCGGGATTCGAACCCACGATCTTCGGCTTGATACGCCGCTGCTCTACCACTTGAGCTATCGTGACCTCGATCCACTCGGACACCAACTTCCCATTTCAACCGCACCTTTTGAATTTTCCCTCCTTTTTGCCATTTTTCAAATGTCGTGTAATCGGGTTGGATTCTCGACGACAAATGAAATGGCGACGGAGAGCTTTAGTGAAGTATACTTCATTTTAATCATTAAATTCACTAATTTCGTGGTCCGCTTGACCAATTAATATTAATCAATATTACACGACATTTGAAAAATGGCAAAAAGGAGGGAAGTTGGTGTCCGAGTGGATCGAGGTCACGATAGCTCAAGTGGTAGAGCAGCGGCGTATCAAGCCGCAGATCGTGGGTTCGAATCCCGCTCGTGCCATTGACTTTTTTATCTCAACTAAAAACCTTAATTAATTGTAATTCTGTACTGTTTGAAATAATAATCGTAATCAATTTCTTGTTACTTGTTTGTCTATAAATTTATCACACTATGCGTAATGCAAACTTCCAAAAACCCAAACTGCACTAAAAGCATTAGCATGTAAAAAGATTACAACTAAAATGCACCCAAAATTGAGCTAACCTGACAATATGTTGGGTGCAAGGGCTCAAAGGAATTTTTGACAATGAACAAGCAAACAAACTGGCCAGAGAAGGATCTGCAAGACCATACATACAGCCTATGCTTGGAATAAAAAGTCTCCTCGATTGTAGAATTGGTCGGTAAAAACTAAAGATGTGGTCGAATTCTAGTTGTGCCAGACACAGTACACTCTAAACTCACGGTTAAAGGATCCGCACCAAAACTGGCTACCACGTAAAACTCGCGGTTGATGGAGATGTAAACCTATCATGGCAGCTACACACCTACACAGCGGGTAGATTAAATGATAACTCCATCTGTACGTAATCAATGAGGTGGAAAAAATTATCAGACAAATCAAATTCGAATGCCATGGAACAGCTCAATAGAGGCAGAACCAACTTACTATTTATTCAAAGAAAGATCGAGTCAATTGAACTAAGGAACTAAGAAAAGTACAATTAGCCATAAAATTTGCATTGCAGCAAATACCAAATTCCCCCTTCTAGTATCATTCTCATCGTTAAAAAACCAAAGTATGTAAAACTAAAACTAAACTCGACCTTGTTTTTTGACTTTTCTCCCATTCAAAAATACTGCCTTGAGGGATTACTGGCCGTACCGAAGTCCTGTTTATCATTTTACGCCCGGACACTGTTGAAAAAGCGTCATAAATTAGCATCTCATCCAGCTTTGAAAACACATTAGAAAAACTTTTTCCATCAACGTTTTCAACACATAATAAATTGTTGTTGTTAGAAAAGCGTTCATTTTTCATTAAGTACTTTAATATGTAAAAATAAAATATAAGGGTTTTTCATTAGACTTTTCTTGGATTAAATTAATATTAATATCTTTTGAAACTAACCTCTTTATTTGTTAAGTACGAATTGTATATTTTGTGTTAAAAGTAATTGCCTATTTAATAACAAGCTTCATAAAATAAGCCAATTTTGTATTATTAAAAAATACAAAAACCTTCAGGATAAGGCATTTTTAACACTAAATGGAAAAAGATGAATCCACTTATTAATATTTTCGGGCCCATATCGAAGTCATTAGAAATAAATCGTTTAAAAATTTAGGATTCGTTCTCAGGCAAACTGCTGACTTTAAGAACCTTTTTGCAATAAAATTACTCTATTAATCTCTGGTGCGCAGTCACCTAGATTATGCCAGTGTTGTTTGCTCGCCGAGATCTTTAGATGGGTCTTACAAGGGTACACAGAAAGGCCACGAAATACCTGTATCACAAATTGTGCATTCACAGGAACTACCATCATTGCACCTATGAAGCCAGACTTCAAGATGGCAAGATATACCAAAACAATTGATTCTCAATTTTCAAAAAATATTTGAAGAACTTATAAAAACTTATAATTGCAATAAAGTAGTTTCATTATGTACAAAAAAGTTGTCCGTAAGTAGTTTTATTAAAAATACTTTAATAAATTGCATTTCTCGGTCAGAAAAATTGTCATCTCGTTAATTGAAATTTGTATATTTATTTATTGTTTTACGAGGGTTCGTAAAAACAAAGGTCTTTCCAAAAACCTTTTTTTTTTTTTTAATTGGCCTTATGATCTTGCATATTAGCCATAGTATGAATTCTTGAGTGTTCAAATTGGGGGTTATCGGGAAAAAAGGGCCAGAGGCGACGGTGGGAATCGAACCCACGACCTCGGCGAGAGAGTCTCTCATGCTAACCACTCGGCTACCGCGGTCCCAAAAATCTGGATTCTTGTGTTGAAAAAAAAAAACTGTTTGTAAATTCAGGGCCGTTGAGATTCGAACCCCGAAACAACGCTCTCTAACCGTCAAAAATTGTGCGGGACTGAAAAGCACTGCATTTTTCAGTCGGAATGACAAGCTATTAGTAGATGCTCATTGTGTATAATTGTAGTACGCTTTTACAACATAAGGACATTTGTGCTGTGAGTTCATCCGGCAGTTACAAGGGAACGAGTTTAATTTAAAATATTTTCATTTATTGTGATTTTTTACCGGCTGTGCTCTCCAACCGGACAAAGGACCATCCTGGCCAGGATTGTTTTATCACCTGTCAACTTCACATGAGATCCGCCGAGGCTGCACGTAATATCTCGTTCGAACTTCCGGAACAAAACAGAAATTTGAATGTAAAAATATATACGTTAAATACAGTGTTTTAGTGGAGTTTCTGCTTTTTTTTTCTTTTCGCGACACTTACCTCCTAAGTTACAACTAAATAAATTATTAATACGAAAAAGGAGATAAACATTAATAATAACTAATCTCTTTATGTAAAGTTTTGGTTGAAATGAAAAAGCTAGTGCAAAGAGCGGGATTCGAACCCACGACCTTCGGCTAAATACGCCGCTGCTCTACCACTTGAGCTATCATGACTTCGATCCCCTCGGACACCAACTCCCCATCTCAACCTAAAACCTTCCGAATTTTCCCTCCTTTTGGCCATTTTTCAAATTCGAATCCCGCTCGTGGCATTAGGTTTTTCATTTCAACCAAAACCTTACATAAAAAGATTAATTAATTGAAAGAAGTAATTTGGTCAATAGACCACGAAATATTATAGATTTATGATAACAATGGACTAGGGGTCGTCTATGGAATAACTGAATTATTATTAGATTATTACATCCATTATTTTTCTGATAAGGGCAGCGAGTATCTGTGTCCTCTATTTAGATTCTTGTAAAAAATACGATTTTTTTATTAGATACAGAAATGATAGTTTTGTGTCGAGGGGGTCGATGGCGGCGTCGATCCTAATTAGGATATTATAATTAATTAAGGTTTTTAGTTGAGATAAAAAAGTCAATGGCACGAGCGGAATTCGAACCCACGATCTTCGGCTTGATACGCCGCTGCTCTACCACTTGAGCTATCGTGACCTCGATCCACTAGGACACCAACTTCCCATCTCAACCGCACCTTTTGAATTTTCCCTCCTTTTTCAAATGTTGTGTAATCGGGTTGGATTCTCGACGACAACTGAAATGGCCACGGAGAGCTTTAGTGAAGTATACTTCATTTTTAATCATTAAATTCACTAATTTCGTGGTCCGCTTGACCAATTAATATACTACAATTAATTAAGGTTTTTAGTTGAGATAAAGAAGTCAATGGCACGAGCGGGATTCGAACGAAATTCGATTGAAAAATGGCAAAAAGGAGGGAAAATTCAAAAGGTGCGGTTGAGATGGGAAGTTACTGTCCGAGTGGATCGAGGTCACGACAGCTCAAGTGGTAGAGCAGCGGTGTATCAAGCCGAAGATCGTGGGTTCGAATCCCGCTCGTGCCATTGACTTTTTTATCTAAACTAAAAACCTTAATTAATTATAATATATTAATTGGCCAAGCGGACCACGAAATTAGTGAATCTAATTAGGATAGTTATTTAATGGGTGTAAAGTTTCACAGAGGAGTACCGAGGACTCCATCATCGTCACTCAGTGAGTGAGAGTGTGAACGGATAGTCACTGATTGCGGTACGTGCTGAAATAACTTAGCTTCTGATAGTACCCGAATTCCGACTTCGGTGGCTGGACGGATGAGACCGAGATCTGACCCTGGACTGCCAACACCGGGGGGTGGGTGATTCTCGGATACAGTGGGTAAATCATTGTAAATTCAAAACCTTGAATTGCCGATGAACTGCGATAGGTGATCGACTCAACTCCGTACACGTTCATACGTACATGTATGTACAGATTTGTATAAATCAGCATTTAGCAATCACGTTTTTTTTTATTAGATATCAGATTAATAACCCCAGCTATCACGGCCAAGTTATAAAGATCATTCTTTATTCTCCTGTGCAAGTACCTGTTGTCGAAACTATAAATAACGATCTGTCAGGACATTGGACTGGCCCCATCCTCGTATCGTATAGGTTTAAAAAATTAAAGGTTACATCTACGATGTATTCCAGCTCAATTTACATGTTTGTCGCGTTGTGCCGTTCTGTAATGCGTATATATCGGTCGCAAGCCTCAGAAATTTAGTCTGCACCACCTGCAGCCTGGGGTTGTGACCTAAACAAGGTCCATTGGCCGGGACAGACTGGACTGGCGACAGAGCAAAGGGAAAATTATGCGAATAGCTGTTTTGCCCTTTTTCTCTTTAACATTAACATGGGTTTTAAACTTCCAATCCTCCCCTCTGCGTTTTAATTTTGAACAACGTTACCGTTCTTTCGTTCTCTAGAGTTTCGACATTTTGTTTTAAGCCTTAAAAATATATCTTCACCCTCGAAAAGACGACAAATTTCCATCAGAGTAGAGCGTTGTCCTCCATAAATATTCCATTGTTACAACAGGACGGATAAACATGAAAATTGACTTTCTTGATTAAGTAAACTTGAGTTTTTCTGTTTATAGGAAAAACAGTTAACTTCCTACCTTCCGAGCCTTTAATTAATAAAATATTGCAATTGAAACATGTTATTACAGCAGTTCTATAAATTTTGAATCGTCCAATTAATTGAATTATTCTGTCTATCTTATAATAAGTGATGGTAAAACAATTGTAGATTTTCTGAGCAGGAAACGAGGAATCGTCCTTATTCGATTAAGTACCTACATTATGTAGAAAAAGGTTGTTCGATGTGCTATACATAATAAAGCGTGTAGGTATGCCGCCGAATTTAAGAATGGTTCTCGGTTTTCACCACACTAGCGAGTTTTTGGTTCCGTTGTTCAGCTAGGCGGCAGGCTAGAAGGCGTGTGTTTTGTGTTACGTGTTTTGTTTGAGTGTATTTATTAAAATGAGTGGTGAGAGGCTGATGGTGAAAATATAGAGTTACCATCGTCTCTCCAGCAGTGTGTGTTTAGTGTTGATGGCGGAATATTTATGAAATCGACTATAATTTGGATTAGGTTATTACTATTGTGTATAGGTCGACGGAGGTATAGTTCCCACCGTCCAACCAGAATGAGTGCGATATGGGTATAAACTGTATTATAAATGTTAATTAGTTTTGGGCTAGATTAAAAGTTGGGGCTGAAATAACCTAGCTGTCGTAAGTTCCCACTGGTAGAGAAGCGACGACCTCCTGGGCATCTGGCGACCCAGCCACATAACGGGTAGGTGAACTTCCTCGAGGTATCGACCGTAGGCTAAGCAGATTGGGTTGATGATTCAACCCTTCTGGTTGAATGTCCAATTGCCTCTTTCACAAAGTTAATAACTTACAATATGACATCATCGATATACCTAGATGTATATGTAGATGTAATATTCGGGGTGTAATATACTGCGCCCTTTAAGAGCTATTTTATCTCCCGTTCCCTGCCTAAAGCACATCGATGAGTCCTATTTCATCAAGGAACTTGATTAATTGGCCCGGTGGTTGACATTTTCTATGATCACATTACACATCCCAAAACACTTCCTCCTGCCGGCAAGTGTAGCTCCGCAGTTTGTTAGTAGATGTGTTGGTCTCCTCTGGCTCTTTGCAGAATCTGCATGTGTTGTCTTAAATTATTCCAATCTTGTTTAAATGTCCATTTAGCTTGCTGGGTCCTGTTAAGAATTCTATTAGGATTCGCCGTTTTTCCTGCTTCCCTTGACACATTCTGTAATTTCGTTTTTTCCGAAATTTTTTAAAGAGATTCTTGGATTGCGTGTATCCAATGAGTGAGTTCCATTGGTCCTTCTTTTTCATTTTGTCCTTCTGTCTGAGATATTCATTAATAGTGTGGGTTCCTATGCCACAGAAGAGTTCAGGTCCTGTCAGCGGTGTAGCAGCTCCTTGCCTTGCAACGGTGTCCGCTTTCTCGCACTCCCATGTGTCCTGGGACCCAGCAGAGGTTGATCGACATACCTAACTGTTATCCTTAATTTTTGAGCCACTATTTATTTAGCAAAAAAAAAAAAAAAAAAGTCGGTATAAACGGGTTTAATGTTGATGATTATTTGTTCACTATAGTGATGTAATTTGTGATTTAGCAGCTTACAAATTTAAAATGATGATCAGAATCTTCCAAATTGATAAGGTCCTATTTCATTTAACTCTTCATTAATTTATTTTAATATGAAATAAATAAAAACGTAGAAATCATCGCAGTGAGTGATGTCAGGCGGTCCAAATAATAATGGTGATTAAACTTATAAATTCTAAGCATTTGATTGCGTGACCAGACCTTATAAACCTTATAAGTAGAAAAAGAACGAACCGACATGGAACGAGAGACAATAAAGCGGTTCGCAAATATTTAGAATAATCAATTGTAATAGTTTTATTTAAAATGAAGATGAATGGAATACACACGACCTGTAACCAAAGCACAAATTGAACAAGTTAAAAACTGGTTTGCGTACTTTTTATTTGTAAGTGATAAGCAAACATCATTGATTTATAGTTCGATAGATTATATTGTAACAGATAATGCAAGGATTAACAGACCACAAAGATCAGAAACGACCAAACAACATGTTCACCCCCACAGATCATAAGAAGAAATCTCACTGTTAAGTTATTTTATGCTTTAAGAAAAAAGTCAGTACAGGTATTAAAATTATATGAAATATAAAATTTAAAATGTTACCAATCCCATTGTCTACTAACTTAATACAAAATCGATTATTGCAGGTGGAGAAATATAAAAATATCTCTAAAGTTGGAGTTTTTACCGAACTGACGGTAATCGCATTAGAAATTTTGTGAGGTGCCTTCAAAACGTTTTTGTCTTAATGTAGAATTTTTTGGGTTCAGCAAGGTTTCGGCGATTTATAGCAAAAAAGTGTCTACTTCATCATAAAGACCTTATGAACATATCTGAATAATAAAAATATCTTTATTACACAATATCATGTGTGGTGTTTAGTGATCATTAGTTAATGATTATTTGAAGATCGTGAGATGCGGTCTGGTGTGACATAGGTTTTAGAAAAACATTTTCTTTATCGTGCCACGTTCCGAGCTTTATTGAGATCATCTTCATCTGGGATTTATAAACATTGTTTAAATTTGACAATTATATGTAGGATGTGAAAAAGAAGACAAAAAATAGTTTTTTTCTCTCTCTCTTTTCTTTTTCACATCCTAGGATGTGAAAAAGAAGAAAAAAAAAATAGTGTGGTGATTAGTGACCGTTAATTGATGTTTATTCAGAAATCGTGAGATGCGGACGTAGGTTTCAGAAAAACATTTTCTTTATCGTGCCAACGTTTCGATCTTTATTGAGATCATCTTCAGGGCCTGGGATTTACAAATCTCTGTTCTGTAATTGATGCTGTGTTTATTAAGAGATTAGAGTGCACTCTCAATACAACACGCAAGAATGGCACAATTACACAGAAGACAAACACTTTGAGCCCTGAAGATGATCTCAATAAAGATCGAAACGTTGGCACGATAAAGAAATGTTTTTCTGAAACCTACATCACACCAGACCGCATCTCGATTTCTGAATAATCTTCAATTAACGGTCACTAACCACCACACTATTTTTTTCTTCTTTTTCACATCCTACATATAATTGTAAAATTTAAACAATGTTTATAAATCCCAGATCCTGAAGATGATCTCAATAAAGATCGAAACGTTGGCACGATAAAGAAAATATTTTTCTAAAACCTATCTATTGTTCATCGATTAGTGAAGAAAGTCTGAACTCTTGCGCTAAGTTTTTCGTAAGACTCAAAATCTGATTTTGATTAAAATAAATGTTAGAGTATAAAAGCTCACTGTTGAAATCCAAAGAGGCGGCTTTAAATCTTGAAGTGTACCCAGTAATCCTCAGGGCCGGTCGGCGAGTCGTAAGGCACTGACTGGCTTAGTGGTCAGGGAGTTACTGACTCCTCGAGGGGGCTCCACGGTTGGAGTGGCCCGGCCTTCATCCACTCGGCATAGCACAACATCCCTTCCAACCGTTCAATTGAAACGCGTTATTACACATCTAGATAACACGGCTTATTATTGTGCTGTACGTATCTCCGGCTATATCCTCCACGGCTGATCGCCGCCCTGATAACTTATCGGGATAAAAAAGGGCACATCGAACCGGTCCGATTTTGCAATCGGGCTCATTTATCGTATTGGTCTATTTTATTTTACCGACGCGATTTTTTTATTAAAATTCCTTTTTTGATGCAAATATGGGGTAACTACGCGTCTACCAAATTTAAAATATACACTTACTACCTAAGACAAAATCTTTGGTCTTACCATTTATTTTAGAGGGTTTCAATTTTTTCAAACGATTTATAATAATAGATAAAATTTAGTAGAACTTAGAAGCAAAAAATTTAAATTGTTTGTGATTATTATTGTACAGGAAGTAAAGTAATTCTTGTCAAACAGAAGGGGTTTTCAGTTATCAACTGTGATTTATACTGGTGAAACAACGGGAGAAAATACAAAATTTAATTTAATTTAAATAAATAAAATAGCAAAATTTAATCAATGTTGATATTTTTATAACTAGCCGTAAAAAACAACCATCAATTACACAATAAATTAAAATTAACGAGTTATTTGAATTCTTAAGGAAAACTTCATTGTACTCAAAGTAAGTTTTTTTTCAACGATCCGGATTTCGAGCTTTTAGCTCATCATCAGGTTGTAGAACACCTTCAACCTGATGATGAGCTAAAAGCTCGAAATCCGGATTGTTTGAAAACAACTTACTGTGAGTAGGAACTATCTTTTTATAATCTTTTTATAAATATAATTACTGTGAGTTGATTAGTGACCGTTAATCGATAATTATTCAGAAAACGTGAGATGCTGTCTGGTAAAAATGATTAACTAATTAACATTAAAATTGATTAAATTCACTATTTTTCGTGGTCTACTTGACCAATTAATATCATTAAATTAATTAAGGTTTTTAGTTGAGATAAAAAAGTCAGCGCCACGAGCGGCCATTTGAAAAATGGCAAAAAGGAGGGAAAATTCAAAAGGTGGGGTGCAGTTGAGAAGTTGGTGCCCGAGTGGATCGAAATTACGATAGCTGAAGTGGGAGAGTAGCGGCGTATCAAGCCGAAGGTCGTGGGTTCGAATCCCGCTCGTGACACTGACTTTTTTATCTCAACTAAAAACCTTAATTAATTGATAAATATTAAGTTCTTCGCCGACAGGATGGATGGGTGAATGGGAAGAACCCTATGTTACCTAAAAATAACGGTCGGCAAGGACTTTAGAATGATGTAGTAGCTTTAAACCTGCTAATAAGTGATTAAGTAATGTTTTTAAGTGGAAGCTATAAAACTTTAAATTAGTTTTTTTGAGATATTTAATTGGCAATAAATTAAGAATTCCACTCGATTTTTCAATTCTTCTTAAGAGGCAAAATAGCCTTTTTTTTGTTTTGGAGAATAGGCTTCTTGGCTTGTCCCTTTTCACAATTAATTTTCCAAAAATGAAAGGAATTTTTATCCAACCCAGGCTTCCTCAGAAAATGTCTGGTCTTAGAAAGAGCGTTAAATGATTCACATATTTCAATTAATTAATATTTATGAAAGGTATTGGTTGAGATAAAAAAGTCAGTGTCACGAGCGGGACTCGAACCCACGACCTTCGGCTAAACACGCCGCTACTTTACTACTTGAGCTATCGTGACTTCGAGGATGAGATGGGCAGTTGGTGTCCGAGCGGATCGAAGTCACGATAGCTCAAGTGGTAGAGCAGCGGCGTATCTAGCCGAGGATCCTGGGTTCGAGTCCCGCTCGTGACACTGGCTTTTTTATTTCAACCAATACCTTTCATAAATATCAATTGATTGAAAAATGTTAATTAGTCAATCGGACCATGAACTGTAATTGACTATTCACATATGTCAGACGGTTTTGTTAAAATTTCTGTTTAAAGGCTGTCAGATAGTACACAGATTTCCTTGACACAGAAATCTATCTGATACATTTGTTCTCAAGATCGTAGATGTAAATTGTAGAGGTTTTGAGAGCAAACGTTTAGACCTTTTACATCGAGCACGATTTTCTTTCTTTTTGAAATAATCTCAACTGAATTATTCTGTCATCGCTATTACTTGAAAGTACATGAGGTTATTTATGCATTTTAAGATGTCAAAACGATAAGAGCCCATCATCCTTTGAAACGATAATCTCCCAGTCCTTGGTTCCTTTTAGAGAATTCAGTCCATCCGTCAAGTACGAAAAACTTTCTGGAATAAAAGATTAAATGCACTCAAAAAAGCACGAAAAACTCTGAATTCAAGAGTATAAGAACCCTAAAACGGAATGTGTGATTAGGTTTATGAACTCAACAAAAAACTAGATAAAACTTATTTTATCGAGCCAATACAGCGTCAATAAAACAGGTCAAATGTAATTATAGCACAGAAGATGTTATAGGAATTCGACAAATTATGTAAAGAAAAGAACCGAAGATAATACTTCACGATGCATCACTCCGAAACTGCAGCAGAGCCAGAATTAATCAAAACACCAAGAGCACCAAGTACACCGATATATTTTTAATAATACAAACATACAGCTTTACATGATGAAAACGTGAGGTTTAGATTTATCCATTATAATTCCCTACCAAAGGGCGATATGTTAATAAAAGAGGAGAAGCGGTGGACCAGGATGAGCAAATTGTGAACTGTTTGATCGGATCACTAGTGGGTCTGTCTGTAGTCATTGGGCTCAAAATAATGGTGTAGCCTTGAGGGAGTGGCAAGCTCTCTAAAGCACAAGCTGTACTTGTGTCGGCTTCGGGTCTTCATCGGGCGGGGGGGGGGTCTTTATCAGAGGCACACATGGGTTAGGGTACCAGATCCTGTCTGCATAGACGTGGGAGGGTGCATAACCATCTGTACTACGGGGTAACAGAAATGTTCCAAGGTTCAGCCCCTGTTTCACTGGGAAAGGACTCGTCGTTGCCCGTGGTGACACCCCTGGCGGGTACCTGGAGAAGAGGCTGTCTTCTTTCTGAGACCTTTGCACGAAACTTGCGTATGACCATCGTTATTCACCCGGGCTCACGGGATACGGCGGATTGGACGGAAGTGTATTAGCGTTGAGGATGCTATGATTATGAGGGGAAAGTCCCTCGAATGCGTGAGTAGTGGCGGATGGAAATGGGTAGTAAATCGGCTGCTCCTATTCGAATGTGTTTTGTACGCAGGTGTAGGTAATGTGCTCGATTGGCTGCTTTTACCGTAGGCAGTCTCCTCTAGGGCGTGGTAAGCAATTCCACTTTAACCGAAAACGCGGCCGGAGCGGATCCAGAAATTTCTACACTCGGGAAGCCCAATACTCTGGGAGATAGAGTGGCCTTCTCTATCTAGGGGGTGCGCGGGAGACAAGGCTGATGCATTTCGGCTTAGGTAGCCATTTGCGCGCGGCATACGGTCCGATGCTTAATGCGGACCCGAACACTCGGAATGGGCAAGCGGGGAACGAGGCTGTCTTGGCCCCTCCGGGCTGAGCTGCCTCTGCACCAATGCTGCGGCATCACCTCTGTCGTTTGCGGAGATCCGTCAGCTCTCATCTTGAGAATCAAAACGTCTGATAAGGCCGGAAGTCTAGGTGCGGAAGTTAAAGATCCTTATTGTCCTTTTAAGGACGACCGGGTATACGGGAAAGCAATGTCTATAGTCGTTGATTCCGATGCGATTCATACTGGCTTTGGGCTATTTTCAGTGTAAAGCTGGCTCAGAAACAGGTAGTGCAATGCATAAAAGCGTGTGAGTGGAATCGAAACTCGCGAGGATAGGCGGACCCCAGTGCTGATTCAAAATGTATTTACCCACTCGCGGACTAACAACCACCATCAACTTTAGTAACGAAATGTGGTGTTTAGTGACCGTTAGTTAACGATTATTCGTAGATCGTGAAATGCGGTCTGGTGTGACGTACGTTTTAGAAAAATATTTTCTTTGACGTGCCAACGTTTCGATCTTTATGGAGATCATCTTCAGGGCTCAAAGTGTTTGTTTTCCGTGTAGATGTGTCATTCATGTCTGTCGTGTTGAGTGGGCACTCTATAATAGATCTTCGAGCGTATTCCGTATTCTATCCTTTAAAGCTTTTATACTCTTTGTAATTGACTTTTGCCTTCTTTCCCTTTTGTTTTCAAGCCGTGTGGAAGATTAAGTGACAATGGGCCTTACTAACGTCGGCTGTGGCCAGTAACTAGGCCAACCATAAGGGCTTATTTGTTCCATGCAGTCGTTAGCAACACCACAAGGTTCTTACACAACGGATAATTAATCCAAGTTGATTTAAGATCGCTTTTCATTAATTACGTGTTATTCTATTAATGTTTATTAATGATTTTATATTGTAATTTATGTTTATTATTTGTCCTATTTAATGTGGTTATTAATATAGCTAAAATAATTAATGATAACTTATTGACAATTTACCCAAGAACAAGCCAAATTTAGTTGTTTAATATGTGATTTTTTACTATCGAACATATTATAATTTCAATTAATGCCAATTTTAGTATTTTTGATAGGAGGTAGTAAATTAAACCAAGCTATCAAGTTAATCAAACATCTTCATTAATAAACGGAATCAATGTAAGGATAATTAAAAAATTATGAGGATCGGCGATAAAATAATATATTGCAGCTTATCTATTAATCTTTCCATTTCCAATCATGGTACCAATGGTAATTATTAGCTAGAGTTATCGGTAATGTACCTTGATTTTTTGTAGTTATGTTCGTTTACAGTACACAAATGGTTAAAAAATTCTTTAAAAATTTTCGAAGAAAAAATTTGTAAACCACTGATTTTCAGACTAATACTCTCTCTCTCTCTCTCTCTCTCTCTCTCTCTCTCTCTCTCTCTCTCTCTCTATCTCTCTCTCTATCTATCTATCTACCTATCTACCTACCTACCTACCTACCTACCTATCTATCTACCTACCTACCTACCTACCTATCTATCTATCTATCTACCTACCTACTTACTTATCTATCTATCTACATACCTACGTATCTATATACCTATCAGTCTACCTATCTATCTATCTATCTACCTACCTACCTATCTACCTATCTATCTATCTACCTAACAATCAATCAATCAATCAATCTAACCTTCATCTCTCCCTTCCTCCTTCAGTCAGTTTCTTTCTCGCTCTCTCACATACCTTTTCTAACACTCTCACTCAGTTTTTTCTTTCTTTTCCCGCTCTCTTTTTCTCTCTCCCTCTCTCACTTCATCTCTCTTTCCGTGTTAAGATACAAAATATTCACTTACAGAAGGTTGATGAAGAGTTTTAAGAACATACACGTCAACATGCACCCTCTCTCTGTATTCCTCTTAAAAAGTCAATTTCAAGTTGTTGAATTATTAAAGGGGAAAAGTTTAGACGTTCGCTTAATGGAATCCCTTTAAACAAGAAAGAAAAATTCGAAAAGCCGGAGAGAAAACTTACAAATTGTCTTACTCATATTTTAAACAATTTTCCAGGACATTATCTCGGAAGCTGGGATTAACAATTGTGCCTTCGCTAATGACGAGGTATCACTCTTCATTACCATCATTTCGATCCCCGTGAAGTCGGCTTGAGTAACTTTAATTCTAAAGAATATCCGTTCTCTAAAGAATACAAAAAAAATCCCTAAATGAGCTTTGTAATTATCACCCCAGGGTAAATTATTTTTCCAATCAATAAATTCCAATCAAAGCACACTTTTGAAGAACAAAAACTGGCGAACTGTAAAATATGAATATAATGTTGTAGGAGAACTGTAGGAACTTGATTGATTACACCCATAATTTGTTTTGAAAGAGTTTTAAATGTTCAATCTCTCACGCCGCGGTCGTGGGTTCGATTCCCACCGTCGCCTCTGGCCCTTTTTTCCCGATAACCCCCAATTTGAACACACAAGAATTCGTACCATGGCTAATATGCAAGATCATAAGGCCAATAAAAAAAAAATAATAATAAAAAAAATAAAAAATAAAAAATGTTCAATTTGTTCAGTTTTAGAAAAATATTTTTTTAAATTTGTTTATATTTTTTAGGTTTGAATTTAACATTTCTCAATTAATATTCAGAAATCGTGAGATGCGGGCTGGTGTGATGTAGGTTTCAGAAAAACATTGTCTTTATCGTGCCGTATTTCGGTCTTTAATGAGATCTCTTCAGGGCCTGGGATTTACAAACATTATTTAAATTTATCAAAAAACATGTAGGATGTGGAAAAAGTGAATTTATACAATGCAAATAAATATTTTTTTTTAATATTCACTCAAAGTATTTGTTTTCTGTGTAATTGTGCCATTCTTGCGTGTCTTGTTGAAAATTACACAGAAAGAAGAAAATGTTTTTCTGAAACCTACATCACACCAGACCGCATCTCACGATTTCTGGATAATCATCGATAAACGGTCACTAATCACCACAAATTTTTCAATTAATTCACATTTAAGAAAGGTATTGGTTAAGATAAAAAAGTCAGTGTCACGAGCGGGATTCGAACCCACGACCTTCGGCTAAATGCGTAATGTGCCGCTACTCTACCACTTGACCCATCGTGACTTCGATCCGCTCGGACACCAACTTCCCATCTCCACCCCACCTTTTGAATTTATTCCTCCTTTTTGCCATTTTTCTATTTTTTTATCTCCACTAAAAAAACCCTGAATTAATTGAAAGATATTAATTGGTCAAGCGGACCACAAAAAACAAGTGATTTTAAATAAATTTATCAAGGTTCGTCAAATACAATCTCAACTAGCATTTCAATTTTAAATATTTAATGGAAGTAATCTTTATGAAAGATATTGGTTGAGATAAAAAAAGTCAGTGTCACGATCGGGATTCGAACCCACGACCTTCGGCTAAATGCGCCGCTGCTCTACCACTGCTCGAATTTTCTTTCCTTTTTGCCATTTTTCGAAAGCTCTCCCTGGCCATTTCATTTGTCGCCGAGAATCAAATAGATTACACGACAGTAAATAAAACTATGAATGTTCTATTATAACTAATCAAGGACTAACACGAACATTTAACAATTCTCTCCTCCAAATTCATAAGCAATAATTTTATGATTAGATTTAAAAAAAAAGCGAGATTTCTCAATCTGATCTTCGAGGCGATGAACTTGTAATTTGGTGGAAAACCGATAATTCTGGTCTGCCTGTCTTGACTTTACTAGTTTGACAGATACTCTGGCTTCTCGCACTCTTCAGTGCTATTACTATTTACTTTATGTACTACTTGTACTGTTTTCGTAGATTCGTATTATTTACTATTAGAAATTCATATATCAATTTTTTCCTTAAAATATGGCATGTTTTATAATATCACTGATTGTAAATTAAAAGCGAGACCGAAAACTGAAGATGTTAAAATAACGAAGTGCGACTGACATACCAAAATCATCACCCAATTACAAATAATGTAAATAGTTTGTAAACTTCACCAATCAATCGAGTCTTAAGGCAACAGGTGGTCCATTTCTTAATTGGCCATGATTGGTATCACGGATGATGACACGTGATCAACGGATATGAGTAACAGGTAGAAACGGGTTGATAATACAGTCAATTCAATCGAAATTAGTTAATCTTCAAATAATAAAAAGAGTCGAAAACACCTGAATGTTTGGTAAAAATATTTGGTAATTCTGAAGTACATCTACTGTAACTGAACGTGACCTCATAAAAATAGTCAGATGACTGAAACCTGATAAAACACGGTGGATATGATCCACAGGGAATGTTGCGGGTGTATATTTAAATTTATCATCTAATTTATAACAGCTGGACAGTTGAATGTAAGGTCGTAAGATCACAGAGACAGGTTGTTCCGTTTTGAAACATGTTCATCCCTTTCAGCCCTGCGAGGGCAGAAAGGGCTAAAAACCGTTCTGCTTTGAGCAGTTAATGTTTGCAGAACGACAGCCGGACGGGCTGCGGCGTGGCAGGCATCGCTTTGTGCCTTCCATTGATTCTCCAGTCCGGCGGATCTCTTTTAAAGGGAAAGCCTCTAATTCTAACCCCGACGGTAAACTAAATGACGCCCCTTGTGAAAAGGGGATGCTTCTTCAAATGGCTTCATCCCGGGTAATTTCGCCATTGGTGAAATAGCCTGGCTCAGATTAGAAAAAGCGTTATCACCGGGGCTTACATCAATAGGGTGTGCCAGTTTACATCTCAAGAGAGAGAGAAACAAAAATTAGAAAGAACAATATATTGAATGACCAGGCTTAGACTTGAGAATAGTTTTTCCTCGATGTTACCCATAAACCTCACGGTAAGAGAACGAAATTGGAGTAAGAGTGAGAGTGAGTGAGTGAGCGCGTGAGAGGAAAAAAGGAGAGAGGTAAACGGAGAGAGAGAAAGAAAGAAAGAGGGCGAGAAAGAGATTGAATTATCAATATAAAAACGGAATATTAGTTTTATATCAATTGTTGGAATTATTGTAAACTCTTCACTGTTCTTAAATTATGATCAATTTTCGTGCTTACTTTGGCATGTCGACCCGAGGAATTTCTCTGAGGGAGTTGTGGCTCAGGTCGAGAGTGACCAGGGTCTCCTGGAGGCTCCAGAGCTGTTGAGGTACGGCCGTCAGGTGGTTTGAAGCGAGGGTGATGCTTTGGAGCCCTTCCAAGTCCTCCAGGGCGTCCCATGACGTTATCCTGTTGGCGGATAGATCGAGCGAATTCAGCCTGCCGAGGCCCCGCGGCACCGCCTCCAACCCCTTCGATGACAAATCACCTTCCCTCCGTCCGCTCTCCTGGAAGCAAACAAGCGACTTTGAACAATTTACAAACGAAGCATTGTACTTTAAAGCTGATAAATTGTCTAAGCTCAAGTTGATGCCGGATAAAGATGTAAAGTGAAATATGGTTTCATTATTCTTTTCAATATATTATGGCTATATTTTATACCGTGTATTGTTATATTAACGTTTTTTGTCGTTTGTTTTCTCTGCTAATTGGTTTCGGAGAAAACAGTGGAAAATTGGTTGATCTCATTGGAACCCAATTACTTAAAACAGTAAATTGTCATTTCTAGTGAGTCTAACTAATGCCAAAAGAGCTTTGACACACAAAACAAAACTGGCATACTATTTTACACGTTTATTACAGTTTTAATGGTTAATAGGTTGTCTTAAGCTAATCTCAAGCAGATACACACAGGTTTTTATGTTAGTATAAAGAAGAAGAAGAAGAAAAACTAGCAACGTTTCGATCTTTACTGAGAACATCTTCAGGGCCTGGGATTTATAATCAAAAACTAGTATATTTGACTAAATATTTACATATAAACAGATTGAAACCTGACTCCTTTTTTCATTTGTGTTAGAAAAGCGAAAGCCTCTGGGCTTTATAACCTTCTACAGCCTTAACAATGTAATCATTTTGTCTTGTTTAGCCTGTTACTGCGTTTGAGGGGAAAACTGATTATAAAAAAAAACCTGCTGTAACTTTAGATTCATGGTAATGATTATGTGTGTTAGTATATAGACTAAAATAATATTCTCTGTTTTTATAGCCTCTTAGTATGTTAAGAACAGAATAAATTTAAAAAAGGTAAGAAATAATTTTTTTGACTTAATTTATTTATATCTACAACTTTATATCTACAGTGACTCACAGATTCGTTCACAGCTGAATGCAAATTCGGTTATCATTATTTACATTACAAAACAATTGTAGGACATCAAATAAACGTAGTTTTTTTAATAATTTTATTTATCTTAACACTAAAAACACACAAAAAATTAAATTGTTCCTTTATCATGATTATTAATAGAATATAAAAGAAATTACCGTGTGAGAACGATAATTGATTGTGTCATAGAAAGTCCTTTAATATTTCATATGTCCTCCTTTGGCTTTAAAACTGCATCAGTCCTTCTGGGCATACTTCTCCCGAGATTTTTGTACTGTTCTGGATCAATTAGGTCCCATTCAACTTGTGTTTTTTCCCAAAGTTGATCGAAGTTTGAAGCGTCTCCTGCAGCATCGGCTAAAGATTTTTTAGTTTTCTCCACAAGTGCTCAATTGGATTAACGTTAGGTGACTGTGGGGGCCATTCCATGACATTAAAACCACGATCAGCAAGCCACTGTTTGATCAGCAATGGTTTCTTCACTTTCCGTCGCTCTTAATCCGGCCTCACGTAAACATCTCCGTTTGTTTCAACACTGACATCCATATTATCATTATCACGCGGCCTACGCTGAATTTGGACAGCATTGTCAACCTGTCCTGATTGAAGCGTAGATACAACGCCTTTTGGCCTCGGAAAATTTTGTTTTATGACCACTCCTCTTCTTTTTAAAACAACTATCGTAAATTCCGGAAGATCTTTTAGGTTTTGTTATTACCACAATAACAACAATTTATATTTTTTTGAAATTTCACGATAAGGAAGTCCTTCTTGTAGAAATTTTATTATTGATCTTTCAGAAATGTTGAAAATGGGTTCATACTGTAATTAAACGGAATAGATCATAACCATTGAGGAAAGGAAATATTTTCAATATCACGATAGCTCAGGTGGTAGAGAAGCGGCGAATCTAGCCGAAGATCGTGGGTTCGAATCCCGGCCATTAACTTTTTTTCATCTCAACTAAAAACCTTAATTAATTTTCAATATGTAAGCAAAATAACTAAATTGATGATACCTGATAACAAATTTGAGACGAATTATTGGATGGTTTTTGCGAAACTTGCAATGAAGTAACCCGAGTCACAAAACTGTTCACACGAAGACTCGTAATAAACTGGCTCAATTCAAAGGTATAAACATAAATAAAGATTATTAGGGTGAATGTTTGTTTACCAACAGTTCAACGAACTCAATCCTATTGCTGTTGTCTGGATTAAAAAATACGGAATTTGCAAACTAGAGATAATAGAAAATTGTTCACTGATGTGAACAAATATGTGAGTCACTGTATGTCGGCAGAAGACTATTTCTTTAAGAAGAAAAAATCTGGTTATTTCTATTGTTATTATTGGCTCCGAGGACGAATCCACTGTCAGAATGGTCGTGTCCTGAGAAGACTATTTTCTATATCGCTAATTAGATGTGTAACTAAGTAATAATTAATTGCAGAATGATTAGCTGTATTGAACGATTAGAATGAAGAGATGTGAATTGAAACTCAGGAAATCGATTCTACTCTTCGTTTGGAGCAAAAAATAGTACGGTTTTTGTGNGGAGTGGGCAAACAGATTTGGCTAACAACCCGGCTGTGGGCGTAAAGCCGTAATCCCTTAAGCCGGCAAAAAACCCAGCCGAGCAAATACCTGCAATGGTTACATTGCAGAATTGCAAGCTGTGAAGATTCATCACGGGCTGCCATGTTTAATTACAACGCCTGATGCAATAAATGTTATTTTTTAACTACTATATCCAGTGAACATAATCCTGATGATATAAAATTATAGCAGACGATTGTTCTTTTATAAAACTTCACCCTTTTGCAAATCAAGTATTTCTAAGTCTATATTATATTTTAAAATAATCAAATAATGTTAATTAGTAAAAAACCCATTACGAACGATTGAACAGAAAAAACCCTAAAACTACTGAACTTAGAAAATTAAACAACATTTTTATTAGTATAAGCACTATAAAATTTTGCAATATAATTGCAATTACACGTGTTAAATTATTTCTTAACGGAGTTTAAAAGTGAAATTTTTGTTTTTAAACGATATCCTAAATTTTGTTTGCAGATGGATTGATGCCATTAGAATTGATGAAAACTGTATTTTTTTAATTAAATGTATATGTTATTTGCCAATACAAATATTTTTTGTATTAAGTAAAGGTTTGAGTCACTTGTAGGATAAGTTGCTCGATGACGAAACTCGTTCACACTCATTGAGAAGGTCAATTTGGTTTCATTCGTCTTGTTGGATTTTCTAGTTGGGTTGGAAGTTAAAATCGTCGTACTATTGCAGAAGATTATTGTGGATGCTCAGTGATTGATGAACTTTTGTATAGCGGGTTTTCATGGGGTCATGTACAAACGGCATGTGTCGGTAGTTATGGATAGTATGATATAAAACATAAACGTTAGCTGATTATTCAGAAATCGTTAGATGCGGCCTGGTGTGAAGTAGGTTTCAGATAAACATTTTCTTTATCGTGCCAACGTTTCGATCTTTATTGAGATCATCTTCAGGGCCTGGGTTTTACAAACATTGTTTAAATTTAACAAATGCATGCAGGATGTGGAAAAAAGGGAATTTATAGAATGAAAAAAAAAAAATTTATATTCAATCAAAGTATTTCTACTCACTCTACTCACTTTTCTGCGTAAACAAAGTAGAAATAATTTGATTGAATATAAAAAATATATTTTTTCCATTGTATAAATTCACTTTTTTCCACATCCTACATGCATTTGTTAAATTTAAACAATGTTTGTAAATCCCAGGCTCTGAAGATGATCTCAATAAAGATCGAAACGTTGGCACGATAAAGAAAATGTTTTTCTGAAACCTACTTCACACCAGACCGCATCTCACGATTTCTGAATAATCAGCTAACGTTTATGTTTTATATCATACTATTCATAACGACCGACACATCCCATTTGTACATGACCTCATGAAAATGTTGAGACTACAACAAATCCAATTACACCATTTGAAAGAACGCTAAATTTGCTGTAAGATACTTTTATTTGTAATAATCTGAATGACATAAAATGTTAACCAATTTCCGTTGGAACATGTCAAAATTACAAAATTTAAAATTTTGGTCATGATTGCACTTTCTACTGAGGTTACAAAAAATACCTACTACTTGTCAAATTTCACAAAAACTTCTTTATCTAATATGCTTTACGTTGATATATCCAGGTTTTTAAATAACGTTCTAGTAGAGTTGAAAAATAACAATTGAATGTTGGAAAACGTGAGCTAAGNGTAATTGGATTTGTTGTAGTTTCAACATTTTGGAAGTTGTAAGCGTTTTTATGTGGTAAGGTAGTGAAAAGTAAAAAAAAAACCTAAATTGACGAATATCTTCAAAATAGAGAACTTTCCGAAAATTTTCTCATGAACATTTTTTGCTCAAAATGAAGAGTAGAATCGATTCCCTGAGTTTCGTCAGAAGGAACTGGGACACCCTGTATACATATATATTTATTTATTTATTTATATATTTATTATAAATATGCTGTGATAACATTACTAATATACTAGAAATTAAGATCTTGTTTTTCGAAAATTGTACAAAATAAACAGATTTCAGTCTGATTGCAGCATTCAATAGGTATATTAGTTTAATTGTACTGTTTTTCGGCAATTGTTTTGTTAGTATTTCTCCAGTGATAAGGTCATTTCCTGGAGTCTTTTTAGCAGGTAAATTTTTAATTTCTTGTGCTACTTCTTTAGGTGAAATTAACTTTATATTTTCTTCTTGTGATGTGGTTGTTACTTCAACTAAGCTGTCATTGATGATTTCATTTGGTTTGATGATTTCAGCAAGGTAACTAATATAAAACTAGTATAATAGTATAAAATGGTTATTATCAAAGGTGACAGGGTTGGAGAACCTCTCACCTGATAACGTGATAAGCACACAATTTCTAGTCAAACGCCTGTGATACATATGTACCAGAACATTTTATTAATATCAATTTTAAGTAATTGTTATTTATATAAAGAAGCTAGTGAAGAAGAGGTTTTTGTTTATTTATGTATATATATGACGAATTTGTATAACGTGTTTATGTTGTGACTTTGTTTCTGCAAGTAGCGACAAATTGACAAAATAATTTATAACTACCAGTTCCTGTGTGTCTGTCGATCCCTTGAAGGAGCAATAAAACTTGTCGAAAGCTTGGGCATTGATATAATACCATTGTATGTTTTGAAGATCACAACCCGAATTCTTATCAACATCGAAGTGAAAGCTGGTTGATAGCATAAGAAACATTCAAATCGTATTCAATATTATGCTGGTGATTCTGGTCATGTGTATCATGTGGAATTGATGTTGAAATATGCTCTGAAAACGATTTAACAATTTCGGAATTTGATTTGGTTCAAGTGTTAACACCACATATTACTACTTATAGGTGTGTTTTACTATAACGTATAGAGGGAATATGGTCCATATATGGCAGACTCTTACGGGCATAGTACCACAAGGATTTTTCTTGAGCAACGTGTTGTTTGTACATTTAGGCCCTAAGTATGGCCAGTTCTTGCTTAAATTTTTGTTCCTTTAATCGTTAGTTAGATCGTTCGCTAATCACGGACATCAGTGCCAGATTGCGCTGACCCTGCGCTTTTCAATAAAGGTGGTGGCTGAATGAGTGGAAATAACAGTAATTGTCGATTATTTCTAAGTGGTGATAGGAGGTTGACGCGGAGGTTTCCAATTTATATCTCTGTGTGATTTGAGTAGCAATGGTGTTATCACAGGCCTTGGATTATCTTACTGAAATAGGAATAAATGGGACGGAAGAATGGTTTAACAGAAGGAAGTTAATTGATTGCCGAGTAAATTACATCTCCATCAGGGGCGGTACAAGCTTGAGTAAGTACATTAAATTCATCATTTGATTTAAATTGAACAATAATTGTAACGTTGAAGGGGATTTAATAACCGGAAACTTGACTAATAGCGATTTGACCCCTTTACACCATCTTTGCGTTCTCTTGTTACATTGTTGGAAGATAAAATAATTTTTTTTGAAAATATTGGGTTGTCCGGAAAATAATGCAGGATTTTGGTATTAAACAAAAAAAAAGAAACTAGTTACTTTAAAGCAATGTTCTTTAATCAAAATAATTTCCCATACTCTCAATACATTTCTCCCAACGTGTTGGTAACTTATTAATTCCGTCTGAGTAGAATTCAGAATTTTTAGAATTGATAAAGTCAATAAATGCATTTTCCAGTTCCGTTTGATTTTTGAATATTATGTGTTGTAAGTAGTGGTCCAGGTGTCTAAAAAAATGGTAGTCAGTAGGCGAGAGGTCCGGAGAGTAGGGTGGGTGAGGCAAAGTTTCATAGCCAAGCTCCAATAATTTTTGTGACGTTACACGTGACACATGTGGTCGAGCGTTGTCATGCAACAAAATGGGCCCTTTCCGATTGACCAAAGAGGGCTTCATTACTGCCAATTTCTGATGCATGGTATTAATTTGGTTACAGTATGATTCAGCATTGATGGTTTCGCCAGGATTTAAGAAGCTGTAGTGTATTAAACCAAATGAAGCCCACCATACCGTAACCATTACCTTTTTTTGATGAGTTGGGGGCTTTGGAAAATGTATTGGAGCTTCTCCTTTGTCGAGCCACTGTCCAGAACGTCTAGTGTTATCGTAGAGAATCCACTTTTCGTCACATGTAACAATTCTGGCCAGAAATGGGTCAATTTTGTTTCGACAAAGAAGTGATGCACAAACATCAAAGCGCTGATTTTTTTGGCGATCGTTTAATGAGTGTGGAACCCAATTTTCGAGTTTTTTCACTTTTCCAATCGCCTTGAGGTGGTCAGCGACGGTCGTTTTACTGACTTTGAGTTGCTCTGCAAGTTCTCGAACAGTTGTTTTGGGGTTTTCTTCCACCACTGATCGCAGAACATCATCATTAAGAGAGGAAGGCCTTCCACGACCTTCTTCATCTTCAAGGCTGAAATCTCCCTCCCGAAATTTTTTAAACCACCTTTGCACAGTGCACTCATTAACACAACCCTCGCCCCAGACTTGGTTAATGTTTCTAGCAGTTTGGGCTCCGCTTCGGCCGAGTTTAAACTCGTAAAAGAAAATCGTACGAAATTCTCGCTTTGACATTATAAGGATGACTGAATTATTTCCAAGTAGCGGAATGCTACAGAGGTAAACAAACAATATCATTTGGAGTGTTGACATTCATACAAATGAGTAATCCTGTAAACGTAAACAGAATATTTTATATAGATTTTTTTTAATGAAAACTTAAAATCCTGCATTATTTTCCGGACAACCCGATATATGTTTTTAAAAATAATTTATTTAAAAAACTTAACAACCTGGCGTAAGATGATAGTGTTTTTAAATTTCGTTCGTTTCAATCATACAGGAGGTTTTTTCCAGAATTGTGCAATTTAAAGAAGTAAGACTGATAACATCTTTGCTGGGATATTTTATGTGAACTTCAAGTTGTTAACTGTTTAAGGCTAGGTGATATTTTTTGTGTAGGAAATCGTATGTCATAAAATATTAGCGTAATAAATGCTAGCGATATCTAGGTTAATAAGCGAGCCAGTGATGCCTTTTCACCTTTTAGATATTTTCTATGCCATAACTTCATACCGCCTATAAACATAGGTTGTTATGAATAGTTAGTCTTTACGAACGAAGGTAAAATTTAGGACAGAAAACTGTTTCACTCATAAAGACGACTGGAAAGAGTCACATTAGAAAAAGAAATGATCAGAACTAATAATTAATCGTGACTTCGATGGGACACCAACTTCCCATCTCATCCCCACCTTTCGAATTTTCCCTCCTTTTTGCCATTTTTCAAATGTCGAGTAATCTATTTGATTCTCGGCGACAAATGAAATGGGGTGAGATGGGAAGTTGGTGTCCGAGTGGATCGAAGTCACGATAAGTAGTAGAACAGAGGCGTATCTAGCCGAAGATCGTGGGTTCGAATCCCGCTCGTGACACTGACTTTTTTATCTCAACTAAAAACCTTAATTAATTGAAAGATATTGATTGGCCAAGCGGTCCACGCAAACTAGTGAATTTAAGAACTAATAATAACAAATATTTTAAAGAATATCTATGCCGATACGATAGTCCTAAAATCCTATAATTATAGGGAAGAATAACAATAAAAAGTTAGAAAGTTTCAGAACAACCAGTACTTTATACAATGAAAGAAATCCATCTTCTCGGGATAAGTTGTAAAACGTTTTTTTTGTGGAGAAATCAAAAAGTAAAAATTCTCCCAACACAACTGGTAAAGTTATTTTTTTTGTGGAATAAAAAATGCTTAAAATGGGTACGGACAAGCTGGTAATTTGTTTTTTGTTGAATAATGTTTGTTTGTTTTGTTAATTGTATCACAAAAATTAAAAAAAAACGTAGAAAAACTGTTAAAACTATTAAAATTCATAAGTTTTAGTGGTCAATTAATTAAGGTTTTTAGTTGAGATAAAAAAGTCAATGGCACGAGCGGGATTCGAACCCACGATCTTCGGCTAGATACGCCGCTGCTCTACCACTTGAGCTATCGAGACTTCGATCGACTCGGACACTAACATCCCATCTCAACCCCACCTTTTGAATTTTCCTTCCTTTTTGCCATTGGAAAATATATCTAATATATAATAATTTATTGTTTTTAAAAGATAAAAAATTAGAAACATATTTAGAAAGAAAAATCGAAATTAGCCTTAGAACCAAAATGTTTCACCAAAATTCATTAATTCTTAGAAAATAAGTATAACCAAAGATTTAAAAAATAAAAAATAAAATGTATTAACAAATTAGAGTTTTTGAAAAGAATATAAGGTGCTAATAAACCATTATTCAAAATAAATTTTTAATAGAAACCTTAGCATAATTAATCGAAACGATTTATTAGAAATATTTAAGAAAATCTCAGAACTAGTTAACTTTTTCTAGAATAAAATTTTTTGAAAACAAGCTGTAAAAACCATTATTTTATAGAGAAAAAGTTAATCGCTTTTTGGAACAAGTTGTTAAAACAATTTTTTGTACAATAGAAAACATTCTAATAATCTCAGAATAAACGATTAAAATTTATTTTTTGGGGGAATAAAAAAATCAAAATAAGCGGTAATTTTTTGACAGAATAAAAAGTTGTTTTCAGAAATAGCTGTTAAAACATATTTTTTGTACAATGATAGAATTGATAAATTTTCAGAACAAGTTGTTAAAACAGGTTTTTTATGGAAAGAAAAATATTCAGAAATATCAGAACAGCTGTGTAAAGCTGTATTTCATTATTGCAGGTAAGTAAAACAGTCGTTACAGAACTGATAATGGCTTAATTAGAAAAATATAGTGGAACAGTAAATCAAATGTCAGGGACTTCCGTGTCGGATGGCTGAATTTATACCCTATCGACCTACGCTCAATAAGGATAAAAGCAACTGTTTCTCTTTCGTCTTGGAAAGGGCCGATCTAATCAGAGATCGCATGACGTGGATTTGTATTTACAACGTAATATCTGATAGCTGCCTTTGATCAAATCGCCGACAAGATTCCATCAACAAGAACGAAAAGTGTGCTCAAGTTTTTCGTTAATATTTCACTATTTTTCACCACTGAAACATAAAAGATTAGTTGGAGGATGAAATATAACAGTGCAAAACCTGAAAGCAATTTATTTTCATCCTATGCGTAAGAAATGATGCACGTCTCATTTTGGCACAGGACATACGATTTATATTTATTATCTACAATATCAATGCTTTCCTTCTGTGTCTTATGATTTAATAAGGTCATATACTTTGACACCTTATATGTATATATATATATATATATATATATACATATATATATATATATGAAATTTAAAAGTATTTTCTTTGGTTTACATTCCTTAAAATAGTTTCAATCATTCCACATCTTCTTAAGACGCCAATTTCACACGTTTTCATAAATTCACTAATACTAAATTCACTAATTTCGTGGTCTACTTGACCAATTAATATCTTACAATAAATTAAAGTTTTCAGTTGAGATACAAAAGTTGAAAAATGGCAAAAAGAAGGGAAAATTCAAAAGGTGCGGTTGATATGGGAAGTTGGTGTCCGAGTGGATCGAGGTCATGATGGCTCAAGTGGTAGTGCAGCGGCGAATCAAGCCGAAGATCGTGGGTTCGAATCCCGCTCGTGCCTTTGACGTTTTTATCTCAACTGAAAACCTTAATTAATTGTAAGATTACTATTATTTTCAAATAATTAAGGTTTTTAGTTAAGATAAAAAAGTCAGTGTGACGAGCGGGATTCGAACCCACGATCTTCGGCTAGATACGCTGTTACTCTACCACTTGAGCTATCGTGACTTCGATCCACTCGGACACTAACTTCTCATGTCAACCCCACCTTTTGAATTTCCCTCCTTTTTGTCATTTTTCAAATGTCGTGTAATCTATTTGATTCTCGCCGACAAATGAGATGATCACAACTAAAAACTGTAATTAATTTCGTAATTAAGTCTTCCTAGATCTATAATGCTGACTTGAAATGTACCACCTCACATAGAATTTTGAAAAACCAGCAGAGCTCTGTCTGGGTTAGATCTTTATAGGTACATTTCTGTAAGTCAAAAAAGCCTTGTCGTTTCTAAGTTCCTTGTAAATTTGAAAGTGTTCACTAAAGCGGGCGTTTTGTAATCAATCCTCTCGATGGTGGGCATTGATTTTATTTAACGGAGCCAATAAACGATTCTCCAAGAAGATGTGTCATCTAAAGTCGGGGATACTTCCTCCAGGAGGTTCATGCCAGTGAGCAAACCATGAGATCTATCTGTTGATTACCTCAGCCTCTGTAATCCTAGAAGGTTTTCCCTCATGGCGTTCCATTGATTTGATTACATATTCAAAATGGCGTCATAACTTATAAATGAAAAGTGGTTATACAGCATTTCCAGATATAGTGCGAAATTTGGAGTCGGAGTAGGCAATGAATACAGCGTTCTAATAAAATATCTTTTCCACTTTCTCAAAATCTCGAAAGCTCCCATGTCTGACACCCATAACACAATTTAGCCAGATATATCGCGTTAAAAATGGTAAGCTTCGTTTTAAGAGTGATTATATTTTGTAAAATCAAGTGGGGCCAGGCTTTGTTTAAAACTATTTTAGAAATGGAACCTTTAGCTTTGAAGTGTCGGAACAATGATAAACGAGGAGTTACTTTAAAAGTTTACTTGTATGTGCTGTTGTTATTTAAAACTTTAGTTAAATACTAAATACTGTGACCTTGTACAAAATCATATTTCTGTGGAACAGCATGCCCCGTTAAGTGCGTGTCGGGGCCCGTTTCGATTTTATGTTTATTGCCGGGAGCCGATCAGGAACGCCGGAGGCAGGCCCCCGGATAGCTCAATGGTAATAACTGAGCTTTTTGTGAATTTACAGGGAAAGCCGGACGGAGAAAGTTGCGCCCCTCTGGCGGTCACGAATAGAAAGAAACTTCCCTTTATTATCCATCTTGTTTTTTTTCCTCATTAATATTTTTCTTTTTTGCTATGTGCTATAACGATGCCCCTAGGCGAAGATCGCTGGAGCTGATTTGGACTAACGCCTAGTAAAAAGCCCAAGAATGAGATGGAGAAAGAATCCATTGGAAACAACCGCTGTTATAGAAATGCTTATGATTTATGACAAAATATTAAATTGCAATAAATTATCGTTGCACCAGATTGGAAATCAAACCTAGCAAAGTCATATCGGGTCAATGGTTCTTATGTGGTTTAGAAAGAAAAGTAAATTTGGTGTGCTATTTTGTTAAATTATGGCCATTGCCAGCCCGTTACATGATTTCAACCTGCCGTTTTGACATTTTTGCATTTTGGGTGTTTTCTTTGACCGAGTATGGAACTCCGGGCTGCTGTGGAAGCTCAAGAAAATCCTACCAGCAACCTATTACCTATACTAAAATCCTATCTTAACGACCGTTACTTCCCAGTTAATGATAAAAATTCATTGTCTCCTATCCATCCTATTCTAGCAGGTGCCCCACAGGGCAACGAGCTCGGTCCTTTCCTTTACTCAATTTATACCTCCAATCTACCTACGCAACCTAACACTATCACCTTCATCTTCGCGGATGATACCGCAATCCTTTCTCCTCATAAAGATCTTGTCACAGCTTCTCGTAGTCTCCAAGATCACCTACACATCCTAGAATGCTGGCTCCGACAGTGGAGAATCAAAATCAACGAAATCAAATCAACAAACATAATATTTACCCTAAACAAGAAAACACTACCACCAGTATACCTCAACAACGTTCCCATCCCAATTGCGAACCAGGTACGATACCTCGGACTCTACCTGGACAAACGACTGACGTGGAACCCCCATACACGACTTAAGCGCACAGACTGTAATATACGATTTTTCATGCTTAAACGACTACTCGACAGACGATCAAAGCTCTCACTAACAAACAAAAGAAAACTTTACATTGCCCTCCTGGCCATTTGGACATACGGACTTGAACTTGACGGGACTGCTAAGCGTTTCTATGTATCCAATCACACCATCCATACCGACCTAAATGTCCCTCTTGTTACCGAGCTGGCCCAATCCCGCTATAAAACATTCCATTCCAAACTACCCCATCATCCAAACCCTTTCGTCAAAAACCCGTTATCCATCGCATTACCTAATAATCCCAACAGAAAACTGAAGCGTCGCCGGTCCGTCACCCCGCGACAACCTTAACACTTGACATCGCTCTCCTAGGTCGGAGTCCATCTTCGCTATCACTGGATGGTAGCTGTTCAAACTTTCATGTTACTGTTATTATTGTTTCTATGTAAAAATTATATGTTTTACTTGTTGCGTCGAAGAATTCAGTTCTAAAAAAACATTTTGCTGGTGCTCCCACAGGAGGACATTGTGTTCTGTTACAAGGTAACCTGCAAAGTTCGTGGGTGTAGATGTTTACCAAGAGTTCAAAAAGAAAAAGTGTTAAAAATATTTTTTTATACAACGAAAATGTTAATAAATTCTCAGAACAAAAAACCAATTTTTTTGAGAAATAAAAAATCTCAAAACAAGCGGTAATATTTTTGGAAGAATAGAGAGGAAAAACAAATAATATTATAAAGCTTACCTTTATATAAAGGTTCCTTTAAAAGATATATGACCTGATTGCATCTGTAATTTAATTAATTAAGGTTTTTAGTTGAGATAAAAAAGTCAGTGTCACGAGCGGGATTCGAACCCACGACCTTCGGCTAGATACGCCGCTGTTCTACCACTTGNCAATGACTTTTTTATCTCAACTAAAAACCTTAATTAATTAAAGGAAAATTAAATTAAATCAATTAATTAAAATTAAATTCTTACGCAGGTCAAAAAGTAAATGACCTCAAGAAGTTCCAATACAACAATTTAAACTACGGAGGTCGATCAATATCAACTAGAATAACTTTTTTATCTCAACTAAAAACTTAATTAATTGAAAGATATTAATCGTTCAAGCGGACCACGAAAACTAGTGAATCTGTAATTTAAGTTTATTTATACAAAATTTTGTATTCTTTTTTTTCAATTATAATTTTTTCGTGTATTTATACTATTTTTTTAACTTATTCATTTTTCATAATGATTTTACTTTATTTTAGATTTTTTATCATTTTGATTTCACATTAAGGAAGTTTGTACAGTCTTAATATTATTTAAAGAGTTTGCGCCAAAATTAACTTGAATACAATTGAGAATTAGACTTTGGACAATAGGGAATTTTAGTCCGACAATTCTGAAAATGTATGCCAACTGGACTTTGTGGTTTCTTACTAAAATACATTTTTTTAACCGTTTTATAACATGGTGCTTCTGGGCTTTACGAAAGAAAATATGTCTTTTGTCCCCGTACGAAAATCATTCCGTGTATTATCATTTGATCCAAGATAAACCCGGAAATCTGCTGAATTATACTGCTCTTTCTTTTTATACGAGAAGTAGAGCAGCATGACCTCGGCCAATCTATTATCCTCTGTTGTAACGTCTTGGCAGTAAATATTCAGTTTTTGTCACAAAACGTCCATCACACGGGTTTTATTAGTGTTACGGCGTAGCAAAACTAGCTACAGGCTCTTAATTTTGATGTCAGTTTCAATTTTACACACGTATGATTACAGATCTGATCGGGGAAAGGTGGCTTACATAAATTTTACTGGGCCTGCCGGCTCATAGAACCTAATAACATACCTTTAATTCTATTAAATTTAAAAAATAGATTACTTGGTCTATTTTTTTAAGAAATATCGATGTAAAAAACTAGCAAACAACACGGAGATTTTCTTACTTGACAACATCCAGATGCTTAATTATAACAAGTTGAAAGCCATTTTCAAGTTTTTAATTTTTTTCAAGCAATAAACACTATCCGGTCGATTAAAACGATCTATCTGACAGGCGATTTTCAAATTGGCCGATTTTTTTTTTCGTTGACGAGATAATCAGGAAAACGTGCCAGAAACGTGAAACCGTCAAAACTGTAGTTTTAGATTCGTCGTGCCTTTTATGTTTATCCGTGCACCTTGTTTTACGAGTTTAAAATTCCAACGCGTTTACCCGAAACAAAAGCTTTTAAGCTAAAGAAAAAATCCTGTAAAAATTAAGTAAGAAAAAAACTTTTTTTATTTTAGAAATTGAGTTTATAATCTGTACTGTTTACATAATTATGTGGTAGCAATGTAGAGTGAGTACTAGATGGATACATAGCTAAATAGATAGACGATGGATAGATAGAGAGAGTGAGAGAGACGAAGTAAGCGTCGAAAAAGAGAGTAAGTGAGAGCGAAAACAGAAAGCAAGTGCGAGTGAGAATGAGAGCGTGTAAGAGAGAAGAGAGAGAAAAGTTAAATAAATAGATATATACATAGAGGGATTAATAGGGAATGTGAGAGGAAAAAAGGGAGGAGAGAGAGTGAAAGGGAAAAAGAGAGAGAGCGAATGGAGAGAAAAAGTTAAATAAATAGATAGATACATAGATTGATTAATAGAGAGAGCGAAAAAGCGAGGGTGAGAGAGAAATAGCGAAGACAGAGAAACAGAAAAAGAGGAGAGAGAGAAAGAAAGAGAAAGAGAGAAAGTGAGAAAGAGACAGTGAGAGAGAGGTTGTATGAGAGAGAAATAGTGAAGACTGAGAAACAGAGAAAGAGGAGAGAGAAAGAAAGTGAAAGATAGAGAGAGATAGAGAGCGAGGGAGAGAAAGAGAAAAAGGAAGAGAAAGTGAGAAAGAGAGTGAGGGTGTGTGAGAGAGGAATAGCGAAGACAGAGAAACAGAGAAAGAGGAGAGAGGGAGAAAGAGAGAGAGAGAGAGAGAGAGAGAGAGAGAGAGAGAGAGAGATTGAGATACTTAGAGAGAGGAGTGAAAGAGAAAGAGAGAGAGAGAGAGAGAGAGAGAGAGAGAGAGATAGGAGTGAAAGAATAAGATGAATGAAAGAGAGAGAGAGGAGTGAAAGAGAGACAGAGAAAGGGAGAAAAAGAGAGAAAGGGAGAGTGAGAGAGAAATAGCAAAGACAGAGAAAAAGGAGAGAGAGAGAGAGAGAGAGAGAGAGAGAGAGAGAGAGAGAGAGAGAGAGAGAGAGAGAGAGAGAGACGAGAAGGGACAGAAAAAACGAGAGTGAGAGAAAGGGTGTGTGAGAGTGAAATAGCAAAGACAGATAAACAGAGGAGTGAAAAAGAGAGGGAGAGAGAAAGGGAGAGAAAGAAAGAAAGTGAGTAAGAGAGAGAAGGCAGTGTGTTTAATGTTTGAGAAAATAAATGTGATTTGTTTGTTTAAAATTGTTGATTTATTTATTGAAAATCTAAATTGACTTACCATTGAATTTTTACTTTTTAAACAACTTTTACTTGAACGCATGCACAATTACTTCCCTCTTGCTCCAGCGTTACATGTTAGGCAATAAAATATGGAAGAAAAGTAACAGAATGTAACTTTTTTTAAATGTTTCACTAAGACGATGGACGATATAATCAAACACTATTACTCCATCATCACTATAACACAAGATACATTATAGACTAGGAACAATACTTTTTTTAAAGCTTTTTAGCCATTTGTGAAAACTAAAAAAATATTACTGTTTGGGGTGGTGTAAAATTCTATTCTGTTGAAAACATTTCTTTATCGTGCCAACGTTTCGCACTCTCAATACGACACGCAAGAATGGCACAATTACACAGAAGACAAACACTTTGAGCTCTGAAGATGATCTCAATAAAGATCGAAACGTTTTTTTGAATAATTATGATGTTTGAACATCCTCCGTCTTTATCTACTTGGAAACAAACTATAATTTAATTATTTTCGTAAGTTAAAGCTACATTTAAATTAAATGATAAAATTCATTAACATGTCAAATAACATATGGCATAAATTGGGCAACCTTTCTTTCCATAGGGGACATATTCGCGACCACTCTTGCACCACCAGTGCTTTTGATACGTGGGAGCGTCTCTGCAAACCTGGCCCAACAACGCTGTCACTTTCTTTTTTTTAAGTTTTTATTGTCCTCCTGTACTATGTGTACGGGCACCCACCGTTTTTGTGTGTACCGCAGTGTAGGAGCACCTAAATGTTCCAGAACATAGTATTTTCCATCAAGACTATGCTGTAAGTATTGAAATATTCGTACAAACAAAAAATATATCATAAATTTTAAGTTTTATTATTCAATTAAAATACGTTAAAAAGTGGGCGAGACTTGACTAAAACCTAACAGCAATTTTGATATATAAAAAGGGCAAACATTATGAAACCGTTTTCATCGAATATAAATTATTTAAATCCGTCTATTTTGTAATGTTTTTGTTCAAGAACGAGCAGGGTTAAAAAATTATTAATAATGCTTTTTCCATCAGGTTCATAAAAGAAAATGGTTTGTCGAGTTCTTTATATTAATGTCGGGTATGCGGAAATCTTTGAACCGGGAGCACGTTAGCGGAAAAAGTGCCTGCTCGTCGGTCGCTTTGTCGCTTTGTGTTTGCTCCTCGACGTGGATTACTGCGACATGTGTGTGCGTGAGTGTGGGGAAAATGAAAGAACGCTATAAATCCCGAGAGGCCATGTCCCCAGGTAACGGTGATGACTCGGAGGACACATGTCGCAGGAGGAATTGTTTCATCCGGCCTTTGACAGCCGCTGGCGCCCCCTCGGCGCAAGATTTTCACAAGTGCGTTACAAGCCATCGGCAGACTCGTAAAGTTTACGGCAGTCGTAAAATGACGGCTTTAATGTATAGCCGATGAAACGGCCTATTAATTTGTGTCTGTCAATCCTAATAGGGCAAATTGGTAGGTTGGAGTGATTTTTTTTTAATCGTGACTCATTTCCCTTGCCGAGATTTTTGACCTTCTGATAATTGAGTATAATCTGCATTATTTATGTGTTATGGCTTTTTCAGCTACCTAATCATAGAAAATGTGTCATTATGGTTTTTAATAGTTCAACCTACTGCCTTCTCTCTTGAATAACAGTCTAACAAACAATCCATATCACATTTTTCGAAGATTGTGATGCTCAGTCATGTTGAACTGTAATAAAAGAAAAGAACATGTAAGCCGACGTTTCGTCAAATTTATTGACATTTGCTAAATGGCAGAAAGACATTTCAGATTCTAAGTTATACAAAACGGTTAAAATTATTAAATTTAACTTACTACTAATTAAGCTGTTCAGTTAATCTTATCAATTTATGTTTGATGGTTGGAACCTGTTCAGCCATAACTGTGCTTCATTTCCAAAGCACGTCAGAAAATAACAATCATAAAATAAGTATAACAATGTTCAGTAAGATAATCACCAGACAATTAATCACATACGAGTACAAATTCAACCGGCGGAGTGCAGAAGAGCAGACTCAGACATGTCACATCACCTTTTACGCTTTTACCCTTATTTAAAACTGCAATCTACGAATTTTGTTGTCAACATATTATGTTTATTACATTGATATGTGTATGAAAATAATTTCAGTACAAAAGATTAACTGAAAAGTTTTAATAGTAGCATTGCATTTTTGCCGCGCTCAGGGTGAAATGAAGTCAAATGAAAACCGTTCTTCGGCTGCAAATTTTGAAGCAGATCCTCCATCAAGCGACTGGCACGTTCCTGTCCATATCCCAGGGCGCAAAATAATGGTGTAACCCTGAGGGCGTGGCAACCTCTCTAAAGGACAAGCTGTACTCGTGTCGGCCTCGGGTCGGCATGGGGCGGCGGGTGGCTTACCAGAGGCACATGAGGGTTAGGGTACCAGATCCTGTTTGCATAGACGGGGGAGGGTGCATAACCATCTGCACTACGGGGTAACAGAAATGTTCCAAGGTTCAGCCCCTGTTTCACTGGGAAAGGACTCGTAGTTGGCCGTGGTGACGCCCCTGGCGGGTACCTGAAGAAGGGGCTGTCTTCTATCTGTGACCTTCGCTCGAAACTTGAATATGACCATCGTTATTCACGCGGCCTCACGGGAAATGAAGGATCGGACAATCGAAGAGTGTAGCGTTGAGGACGCTCAGTCTACGCTGTCGGACTCCCGCGAATGCGTGAGTAGTGGCGGATGGAAATGGGTAGCGAATCGGTTGCTCCCATTCGAGTATGCTTTGCACGCAGGTGTAGGCTGAGCTCGATTGGTGGCTTTTACCGTAGGCAGTCTCCTCTAGGGGGGTGGCTAGCAATTCCACTTTAAACGAAACCGGAAGCGGATTTCGGCTTAGGTAGCCCTTTGCGCGGGACATACGGTTTGATGCTTAATGCGGACCCGACCACTCGGAATGGACAAGCGGAATGAACTGCCTCTACACCAATGCTGCGGCTGTAACACCCATCTGTCGTATGCTGAGGCGCGTCAGCTCTCATCTTGAGAATCAAAACGTCCGATAAAGCCGAATAGGCTAGATGCGGACGTTAAATATCCTAATTGTCCTTTTAAGGACGACCGTGTATACAGGAAAGCCATGTACTCATCATCTTCCTACAAATTATTATTTCTTGACATTGTTGTATTTAATCAACACAATTAACAATACAATTAATTAAGGTTGTTTAGTTGAGATAAAAAAGTCAATGGGACGAGCGGGATTCGAACCCACGATCTTCGGCTAGATACGCCGCTGCTCTACCACTTGAGCTAACGTGACCTCGATCCACTCGGACACTAACTTCCCATCTAAACCCACCTTTTGAATTTTCCCTCCTTTTTGCCATTTTTCAAGTGCCATTGACTTTTTTATCTCAACTAAAAAACCTTAATTAATTGGTCTAGCGGACAACGAAATTAGTGAATTTAACAATTCACAATGTAGGATCTCTCTCAACTCGACTTTCGTATTCAACTGGACCTTCAGGCTCCGGAGTGTGTGTGTGTGTGTGTGTGTGTGTGTGTGTGTGTGTGTTTGTGTGTGAGGGACTCTAGCCTCTCGAAAACTAGCCAGCCTAGGACCAGAGCAATGCGGATCTCCCACATATATTTAATGAGTAGTAAACGGTAAGAAATTCTTATTTTGCCTTCTCTAAACAAAAGTATGACTTTATAAATCTAAACTGTATAGGCATGGTGGCTGTGAAGAAAATAAGTGGGTTTTCTCAATGCAAATAAAAATTTTAACAAATGTTAGCCAGTTACTAACTGTTGTTGTGTCCCGGTGGTAAAATCTTTAGTTACATTCAGTTTTGATCTAGAAAAAATAGAAGTGTCCCATTTTACTACCTGCAGTTTGTTTCATCAATGAATTGTTTCAAGACACGCAGAGTAAAGATCAAAAGAAAACGAAAACCCGTCGCCAGAAGCGAACAGGAAATGTCGATTTCAAACCGAATCTCTCCCGGCTCAAATCATCACTTGAAAAATAGAATGTCTGCCAGCAGTGTGCGTAACAAATCAAATTGTCGGAAATATTCACCGTCGCGAAACCGAAACTCGTTTCGCGTTGGACTCACATCCACACTCGATGCGTTAGACTAACCGGCATTGCCTGGGCGCTTTGCGGGATTGTATCGCCGCTCGACCAAGGCTGAGTATGTCAGGAATCTCGTACATTGTCATCAAATAACAAATGTGTGCCATCCCAATACAATTCACTTCAGCGTGATATATTATCACATAAAATCATTATTTGATACTTGAATTGTTTCACATAATTGTAAAACTTTTGTTCGTTATTTGTATCTTCAGGGTAGAGTACTATCGTTAGTTATTTTAATAAAACTTAAAAGCAGAGAAAAACCTCCAAATTGTTCACTTTTCTTAAAAACCATCAAATCAATTTGCAAACAATTTTATATGCGTATTTTTTTGAATGTCCGGCAGACATGTTATGAATAGTAAAATGTCCCTAAAATATTTTTAAGTTTACAATGGCACGAGCGATTATTGCTCAAATTAAAGTTATTTTTACCCCAGGCTTATTATCTGATTATACAATGAAACCTTAAGGAAATATTTTTCACAGTAAACAAGAGTACGGAGACTTCTGAGATGGAAGAAGTGCTTGCAGGTGTGCTACAAAGGTCAATACTCGCTCCGCTGTTGTACACAATTTTTACTTCTGATATAACTACAAATGAGAGTACACTTGCCGCCACAAACGCAAATGACATCGCCATATTAACGAATCATCCTTCTTCTACACAAGCTTCACTTATGTTACAAAACCACATATCAATAATTGAAAAATGGAGCAATTTTTGTAAAATAAAGTTTAACCCCTCCGTCGTGACACTTGTCCTAGCGAATACATATACAATGAACCTGTTCCTCAATCCGACAAAGTTAACCATTTAGGACTTACATTTGATGGAAGACAAACTTGGAATCCACCCACACGATTAAAAAAACAGACAAACGATTTAAATTGTTTTATTACCTACTCAACCGACAATCAAAATTATCATTAAATTAATTAACGTTTTCAGCTGAGATAAAAAAGTCAGTGTCACGAGCGGGATTCGAACACACGACCTTCGGCTTGATACGCCGCTATTCTACCACGTGAGCTATCGTTACTTCGATCCACTCGGGCACTAACTTTGAAAAATGGCAAAAAGGAGGGAAAATCCAAAAGGTGGGGTTGAGATGGGAATTTGTGTCCGAGTGGATAGAGGTCACGATAGCTCAAGTGGTAGAGTAGTGGCGTATCAAGCCGAAGGTCGTGTGTTCGAATCCCGCTCGTGACACTGACTTTTTATCTCAACTGAAAACCATAATTAATTGGTCAAGCGGACCACGAAAAATAGTGAAATATCATTAAAATCAAAACTTCCGTCATTCACATACTTACTAAAACCTATTTGGATGTGCGGTTGACAACATCACGGATCGGCCAAATATTTATTCGAAGATTACAAACGTTTCACTCCAAAATTGTAAGACTAATTGTTTCTGCCCCTTTTTACGCAAACAATAACACACGTCCGGGAGGCGTCGGTGGCTGCAACGGTTTAAGCGTTGACACGGCGCTCATCACTGTAAGGTAAAGGTCTCGGGTTCGAAGCAGGACCACTGGATTACATTACCGACATACTTACAAATGGGCTTTTTTTCAAAAACACCGGCACCCCGAGGGTTGATATAACCTCTGCTGTTGCGAACCCTCGTACAAAAAAAACACTTCACAGAGATCTTTATCTGACAATAGGTTTTTCATCAATAAAAACATATATTTTCACAGTAAATTACAGAATCACACTAACACACAAATACGATTACTCAGTTCATCGCAATTACCACGTAAACGTCTGAAAAGAATATCGATAACAGAACTCTTAAATGATTAATATCATTTTATTAATCCAGAGCGGCTGACAAATGGGTAGCCAAATAAATGTAGTACAAAAAAATTCCCAAGATCATGAAATTTGGTAAATTCACTGACAGACAAATTTCACGCACCAAATAATCACCAAACTTAATTATTCAGAGATCGTGAGATGCGGTCTGGTGTGATGTAGGTTTCAGAAAAATATTTTCTTTGACGTGCCAACGTTTCGATCTTTATCGAGATCATCTTCAGGCCTCAAATTGTTTGTCTTCTGTGTAATTGTGCCATTCTTGCGTGTCGTGTTGTTTTCAAGCCTTTTTGGAAGATTAAGTGACAATGGGCCTTACTACCGTCGACTGTGGCCAGTAACTAGGCCAACCATAAGCGCTTATTTGTTCCTTGCAGTCGTTAGCAATACCACAAGGTTCTTACACAACAGATAATTAACCCAAGTTGGTTTAAGATCAATTTTCATTTATTACGTATTATTGCAGGCCTAGTTACTGGACACAGCCGACGGTCATTGTCATCTTCCACACGGCTTGAAAAGAATAGCGCAAGAAGGCAAAAGTCAATTACAAAGAGTATAAAAGCTTTAAAGGATAGTATATGGATTTGCTCGAAGATCTATTCTAGAGTTCCCACTCAACACGACACGCAAGAATGACACAATTACACAGAAGACAAACACTTTGAACCCTGAAGATGATCTCAATAAAGATCGAAACGTTGGCACGATAAAGAAAATTATTTTCTGAAACCTACATCATACCAGACCGCATCTCACGATTTCTGAATAATTATTGATAGTCCCTTAAAAAAATGCATATTAATCTATGTGTGAAATTGACCATATTCTAATATTTTTATTTCGCCGTTCTGCTTACTCAAATCAACTATGTGAACCTATCATTTTACACAAGGTTTTATGTAGATTGCAATAAAAATATACTAAAAGCTATCAAAATTTACCAATAACCAAGTTTATCAATAAAATTTTCTAAAAACTAAATATTTTTGAAGTAGCTAGGTCAAATTTTTTTCGTGAAAATAATATAAAATTTCGTTTTACTCTCTCTAGAGACCCCTAAATATAAATTTTTGATTGAATTTACATTTATAGATGTTTTTAGTCTTTCAAAATTATAGCTAGACCCTTAAACAAACGCATATTAATCCATGTGTGGTTAGCGGTCATAATTGACCATATTAATTAAAATGAAATTTAAAAAATGGCCAAAAGAGGGAAAATTCGAACGGTTGTAAGTTTTTCCTTGACTTTTTCCTTTGAAAATATTGCCATAAGATTTTTAAAAAAATATTATCTTCATTATTTTAGTATGTTTTTTCCCGGACCTCAGAACGGCATGTTAATTGATTTAAGAAATTTGTAAATTAAATCCAAAACCATCATGTTGTTACTTTCCAATAGCGTTTCAAGTAGTATATTGGGCCAAATATACTGGGGTCACTGTACAAATCATCCAATAATTTTTTCCTCTGAGTTATCATACTCTGAGCATTCTAGTATGACTGAAATTTGATGGACTGTCGCATATTGGGCAGTTAGGGGAAATGTTTATTCCAATTCTATGCATATAACTCCCCCACAGGCCGTGGTTAGTTTCCATTCTGAAAATAATTGAATAGAATTCCTTTTGCCTGCCCTTTTCTGAAAACCACGGTTTGGCTTTAAGCTGTCAGAAAAAAGCTCGATAGTACTCGCCAGATAATTAACCCAAGTTGGTTTAAGATCAATTTTCATTTATTACGTATTATTGCAGGTCTAGTTACTGGCCACAGCCGACGGTCATTGTCATCTTCCACACGGCTTGAAAAGAATAGCGCAAGAAGGCAAAAGTCAATTACAAAGAGTATAAAAGCTTTAAAGGATAGTATATGGATTTGCTCGAAGATTTATTATAGAGTGCCCACTCAACACGACACGCAAGAATGACACATCTACACGGAAAACAAACACTTTGAGCCCTGAAGATGATCTCGATAAAGATCGAAACGTTGGCACGATAAAGAAAATGTTTTTCTGAAACCTACACCACACCAGACAGCATCTCACGGTCTCTGAAGAATTATCGATTAACGGTCACTAATCACCACAAATCATCAAAACATTTGAAACCAACTTTTGACCAACTCAAGTATGACGGTGAAACCTAGTTCCTATCCAACACCCCAGAAGACTTGGAAACGGCTGTTCTTGATGAATGGAAAAAAAGTCCTCAGGATTTTACCAGAAATCTTTTCCAAGGGATGCAATGGCGTTTGACGAACGTGATTCGTGCCAAAGGTGAAATACTTGGTGTTAAAGGGGACAACATTATTTTTTTTAACATTTCTATTTATTTTTTAATTTTCTGTTTTTTTTTTCTCTTTACTTAATAATCTTGTTTTATTATTATTATTTTAATCTTTAATATTAGATAATAAACATTTTCTTTTTAAATGTCTCATTTTTACAACCCAACGTGGTATTTGGTATGCAAAATATGACTAATCCTAAATACATTCAAATTTAAGAGTGATTTTGTTCATCAATGTAATTATAGTTTTTTTAACTAACTTAATAAATTTTTTTCTCGCAAACTGCATATTGATTTTCTTATAATTTCTTAGCAGTAACGATTTAAAATATATACTTAATGATTCTAAAAGATTATTAGAAAAATCGGTCGATAACATTGAAAGAGAAGCAAAAACTTAATAAGCACAAATTCTCAAAGGAAAAACAGAAATTTGTTTTAATTAAAGCGTTTAATTTAAGAAAATACCCAGTGAGATAGACAAAGCATGTTTTGTATTAATAATTATGCCTATTGTCTAAGACTACCGTAAATCACGCTGCCCCAAATTCAAATTTCCACGGGATAAATGTATCACAGTTGAGAGATGAAGAAGCACAGCGAAGGGGAAAATGTATCCAATGCCTATTCTAGGCCCGTTCTTCATCAACCTGATGATAAATTATGCAAGGACTTTTTACGCGTCCTCTTCACACTACAACCCCTCGGGTCTAAATAGAAGGACTTTTTCATTTGTTAAAATACGCCGTGACGGCTTAGTCTGAAAGCAAACAATGAAGTACACCTGAATAGCACTTCAGCTTCCACACTTTACTATAATTAAGAACAACTCTACGATTCTAATTGAGTAAGTATTTAATTAAAGAATATAATGATGAAACATCAGTTTATTTTGATATGTTCGTTCCAACGACAACCTACCTAATATTGTCATATCGTTTTTTCTACATACAGAAGCAAACAAACTAATCATCTCGTGACAAGAAGAATTTTCATAACGGGAGCACTACCATCATATGTATGATTAGATCAACTCGTGTAAGGATAGACTCGCGTTACACATGCTTGACGTATTCTTCTAAGATTTTACACAGGTTAAAAAACAGCACAAATAAAAGAAATTTGTATTGTTTCATTCATAAACTTCTTAAAATTTATGGAAGGTTTATTCTTAAATACAAATAAAAATTGTCAATAATGTTTTATTAATTGGCTGGATTTATTGCCATTGATAAATCGACGTTTAGTATCTAACCTAAACATTTTTATTACCAATTTTACTGAAAAGTTTGTACCTATTCAAATCACGTTCAATGTTTTGATTATTTCTTTCGATCAATTAATCTTTTTATGTAAGGTTTGGGTTGAAATTAAAAAGTCAGTGCCACGAGCGGGGTTCGAATCCCCGAATTTCGAATTAAAAAATCTCAAAACAAATTGTAAAATTGTATTGAAAAATAAAAATGAAAAAATTTCTCAGAAAAACTGTTAAAACTATTTTTTATACAAAACAGTTTTTTTATGGAATGAAGTTTTTTTTAAAAATAACAATAATATTTAAGTTTTTTCAATTAATTAATCTTTTTATGTAAGGTTTTGGTTGAAATGAAATAAGTCAGTGCCACGAGCGGGGTTCGAATCCCCGAATTTCGAATTAAAAAATCTCGAAACAAATTGTTAAATTGTTTTGTATAATAAAAATGAAAAAAATTCTCAGAAAAACTGTTAAAACTATTTTTTTTAATAGAAAAACAGTTTTTTATGGAATGAAGTTTTTTTTAAATAACAATAATATTTAAGTTTTTTCAATTAATTAATCTTTTTATGTAAGGTTTTGGTGGAAATGAAATAAGTCAGTGCCATGAGCGGGGTTCGAATCCCCGAATTTCGAATTAAAAGATCTCAAAACAAATTGTTAAATTGTTTCGCATAATGAAAATGAAAAAAATTCTCAGAAAACCTCTTAAAACTATTTTTTTTATACAAAACAGTTTTTTTATGAAATGATGTTTTTTTGGGGGGAAAATGTTTATAATATTTAAGATTTTTTCAATTATTTAATCTTTTTATGTAAGGTTTGGTTGAAATTAAAAAGTCAGTGCCACGAGCGGGGTTCGAAACCCCGAATTTCGAATTAAAATATCTCCAAACAAATTGTTTAATTGTTTTGTATAATGAAAATGAAAAAAAAAATCTCAGAAAAACTCTTAAAAATAGTTTTTTTAATACAAAACAGTTTTTTTTATGAAATGAAGTTTGTTTGGGGAAAAATGATTATAATATTTAAGATTTTTTAAATTATTTAATCTTTTTATGTATTCACAACTGTAAAATTGTAAGGTTTTGGTTGAAATGAAAACGTCAGTGTCACAAGCGGGATTCGAACCCACGACCTTCGGCTTGATACGCCGCTGCTCTACCACTTGAGCTATCGTGACTTCGATCCACTCGGACACCAACTCCCCATCTCAACTTACAACCTTTCGAATTTTCCCTTCTTTTTGCAATTTTTCAAATGTCGTGCAATTAGGATTTGATTTTCGGCGACGTATGAAGTGGCCAGTGGGGGCTGTTAGTGAAGTTATAATTCGTTTTATTTATTAAATCCACTATATTTATTGGTCTATTGACCGAATTACTTCTTTCAAGTTTCAACCAAAACCTTACATAAAAAGATTAATTTATTGAAAGAATTAATTTGGTCAATAGACCACTAAATATAATCATTTCGATTTTTTATTACCCCGAGATCTCTAGAGGTACTTTTTCTGCAGGTGAAATAATTGAAATATTGCTTAAAATAAGTAAGCAGGATCTTGAGCGATTTGGCAGGTAAGACGCGCAGTGTTAACAGTTCTTTTTAAATGGTAAATATTCACCTGTGAATCCATTTGTTGTCATGTCGTTGTGCCGGAGGGAAGCCGAGCACCCGGGCCGTTCCGAGGGCACGCACTGTGGACATGTGACACATCCCGTCCGGGCTCCCACTCTTTTTCTTTTCTTCCACCGACACATCCTCCTTTGGGAGAAACGACCGAGCCGCCGAGCCGTAACGGATCTCTTATTTACGTCAAATCAGCTTCTGTTGGGGTGAAAATAAATTTTTGGAATCTTGTACTTTCGCCGTTTTGTTCTCCGGTCGAACGGTAATGACGGGAGGAGACATATGGACGGTTTTTCTAATTATTACGTCCAGGTAGGTTGTCTTAGTTTGAACTGTATCGACTCCTTTTTACCCATTGTTTTCATCGTTTTAACATCCGCCTTCAGACTTCTGGAACCTCATTTCCCTTTAGAACAAACGAGTCGAATAGGAAAAGCAGTGAGCAAGCAGTTTTACATTTACATTATAGTGGTCAATTGACCAAATTACTTCTTTTCAATTAAATATTCTTTTTATGTAAGGCCTTGATTAAGATAAAAAAGTCAGTCTCACGAGCGGGATTCGAACCCACGACCTTCGGCTAAATACGCTGCTACTCTGCCACTTGCGCTATGATGAGGATCGAAGTCACGTTAGCTCAAGTGGTAGAGAAGCGACTTATTTAGTCAAAGGTCGTGGGTTCGAATCCCGCTCGTGACAAGGACTTTTTTATCTCAACCAAGACCTTACATAAAAATAATAATTAATTGAATGCAGTTTTACTTTTTTTATTATTCTTCAATCAGTACCTTCTTAAATTCCAAATGCGTTCTTTTAATTCCGAGGGGGTTAAAAATTTAAAAGAAATGATTGTGTATATGTAATAAGTAGCTTTTATAATTGTTATCTCTTTATTGTTAATTATGCATAACTGAATTAATTATACACAATTTTTTTCGCAATGAAAAATTGTGTATAATTAATTTAGTATAATAAGTAGCCTATTCAACTCTGCACTTGATACGCCAGAGCTTTGCATAATAAAAATAAATAAGAAAATAACCGTATAAATAGAAAAGTAACAAAGTAACCTACATGAATCCTAAAAGATTAAAAAAAAAAACTAAAGCCTTAATTATATATTATACGAAGCATGTCGGTAATGAGATATTATAAAGCTAGTAAAGGCCTTTTAAAGTATCTTGCATCCCATACATCTTTCAGTCAACAAGTACAAAAAGCTCTAGTTTTTTTCGCTCTAGTTGAAAATCCATTTTTCCTTTGAAGACTAGAAAGTCGCCTCTTGGAAAAGATGTCATTGTTGAGATTTTTAAATTTTTCTTTTCATTTCTAACAATGTCTTTCTTTAGAATGACCTGAAATTCTTTCAGTTTTTCTTAACAACCCTTTTCTCTTCGCAACTGGATGAACCTAGAACTAGATGAAGATGATGATGGTGGAAACAAGTTCTCTTTATTTGCAAGCGTTTTGTCCATAAAAAAACTTTTAAACCATCAATCTCAAGCTTTTCAAACTTAAAAGATCATATATTTCTTCTTTATTAAAACCAATTTTCTTTCAAGGACTGATTTTACAATAGGAGGATTATTTTTAATGATACATGTTACCGGATTACATTGCCCAGTTTGCTAGTCTGTGTACAATTTTTTTTTATAAAGAAGATTACATAAAATCCTCTTCAATGATTAAATTGAAATTTCCTCTTCGTTATTAATTTTTCTCGTGAAAGATTCGCTTGATGACTGAGGAGGAATTTCTATGTTTTTTACTGATGTGCTTATGTGTATTTATGAAACGTAGCAGGTTGCCTAGAGCACAACGCCACAACAATAAATAACCGTTTATGAAACCTCGTGTAAATAAAAGACACATTTGCATGCTTTTAAATTCATTCTCATTCTTGTATTTATAGTTAAATAGGTCTATTAACATCCATCATGGGCAAGCCTGAAGAACAACGAGAATAACCAACTCTATTAAGTGACGACAATCTTCTATGAACTTAACGAATTCTGAAAATGACGGAGGAAAATGTGTTGTCTGAAAGTACGACCCTTTGGAAAAAAGGAAATTCCGTTTGATGGAACAATAGAAATGAGGATTAATTATGGGGATAATTCCTTGACTATTTTAGATTTTTGTTTAGAAAGCAATAAGTAGAACATAATTTTTGCGAAAAACAATCCGCCGAGCAATTATTTTGACAATCAGCCAACAGAAGGCAAGAATCCAAGCGTGGTGAACTTATAACATAGGAGTTTGAAAGGTTCATGGTTTTCTTTTCACGATGGGACATAAGAAGAACCACAATGAAAGTTATATCTATTAAAATCAGTTATGTTTTGGCGCAGTAGACTGTGCTTTCGGTAGTACACAAGCCCTAAATGGTGGGCCATCAACAAAAGTAAGCTGGGGACTAAACTCCGAGGCCCTTAGATTGATGTATGATGGTGCAGTGGTTCCGAGGATTACCTATGCTTCGCCTGTGTGGGCTGATTCTGTTATAAATAATATGAAAATAATGGCAAAACTGCAGCGAGTGCAAAGAATCATGGCAATAAGGATGATTAAAGGGTATCATACCATTTCATATGAAGCGGCTTGTGTTGTTGCGAATATAATGCCTATAGGAATAAAGATAGCTCAACTTAAAAAATTACACGAAATAGTGAAAAATGGTAATGTTGAGCTTCAAGGCACAACATATGATAGACCATTGCAATATAAAGAGTGGAAACACCCGGCAGATGCTATTGACATCCAGTATCTACGTACTACCGAAATGGCCGATGGTGATTATATGTCTATATATACTGACGGAAGCAAATCAGAGGTTGGTGTAGGTAGTGCTTTTGTTTATTTCCAAAATGGTTCCAAAATTTATGAAAAAAAATACAGACTGCATCAGGCATGTTCCAATAATCAAGCCGAACTTTTGGCCATCCTGAAGAGCTTGCAATGGGCTATGAATAAAATCAGAAGGGAATATTGCCAAATTTATCATTTTAAGTGACAGTCAAGTGCCCTTAGAATCAATTATTAATTATAATAATCTGCAGCAAATAAGGAAAATTATTCAAACTCTAGTCAAACAGAAGGTTAATGTACAACTAGGCTGGGTTAAGGCTCATTGCGGAAATTGGCATAGAGGGAAATGAAGAAGCTGACAGACTGGCCAAATTAGCATCTACTGACGAGAGTTTGAATTTGGCATACAACAAACTTCAAAAGTCATCAATTATAAATAAACTTTTCGAAGAGAGCCTGGAAAAATGGGAAAATGCTTGGTCAAGTACATATAATGGAAAGCAGACAGGAAAGTTCTTTCCCAAAGTTGCCGATAGATTCCAGCCGCACCACTAACGCACATCTTAACCGAACACGGCCCAAACAACAGCTATTTTTTCCGCTTTCATGTAAGAGAATCTTCATCCTCATAGCCTTCATCATGCCTGCCTAATATCCCAGTAGAACAAAGCATTAAACACCTAATATATGAGTGCCCACTAATAGAACCACTGCGTAATGTTTGGATACGAAAGTGCCTACTGCAAGACAAGAAGTGGCCACCTGATGAGAAGGAGCTCATGAAGAGAGAATATTAAAAACATTTTGACACATTCATTAAAGCAATAGATTTTAATGTAATTTAGTTAAATGTTAAGTTATTTGTTTATTTAGTTTTTAATTAGTTTCTACTTATTAACGTTATTTATTATTACTTAACAGTTTCAGTAATTGTCTTTTCGCCATAATANACACACATTTTATATATTTTATATTTCTGGTTATTGTATTACACGTAATGTTGTATGAATGTAGAATATAGTAGAATTCATATGTATTGTATGAAGCATGTAGAATACATATAATAAAAAAAGCCCTAAATGGTAAAAGTACATTATTAAAAATGTTTTCTATATACTCAGAGCAATGACTTAGTGCTTAGAACGATACTTTATACTCTAAGGACCCTGAAGTTGAAAGTAAGGGCCACTCGGAAAAATTAGTAAAATATCAGTATTGGGGGGCGTCATTGGCCACAACGTTTAGGCGTTGACACGGCGCTCATTGTACTGTAAGGAAAAGGTCCCGGGTTCGAATCCAACGGCCCTGCATTACACCTCGAGGGTTAACCTCTACTTTTACGAAACCTCGTTCGAAAAAAAAGTATTGTTTGATTTCACATGAGTAGGACGTATCTTTTTTTTAAATAAAAATTGTTTTTGAAGGGTTGGTGGGCGCAACGGTCAAGTCGTCACTCTAAGGGTCCTAAGTTTGTTTAGCATACTTGCAGAAGGGCGTATTTTTGAAAACTTTCCTTCTGAGGCTGACAATGTTTCATTCGAAATACATATTGACGAATACGTCATATCTCCCTTTCCTATGAGCCTCCCTCCGAAAGCCACGAGCTGAGGTCAAATATATCCTGCCACATTTCCAAACCGCAAAGCTACTGGTTTTGACCTAATTACATTCCAAATCTCCAACACTTCCCTCAAAAAGCTATTGTATTCCTCATATACCTCTACAATTGTCTATTCCGCACTACCAATTTTCCGTTACTCTGGAAATAATCGAATATCTTCCCCTTCCTGAAATCTGGCAAACCAGCACAAAAAGCATCAAAATATCGTCTAATTAGCATACTTTTCATCATGCCTAAAGTATTTGAAAAAATTCTTCTTAACTATTACCAAAGTTAAATCACTAACCTTCTCCCAGATTATCAGTTGGCTTGCGCCGTTATCATAACACATGCCAGCAAATGTTTCGCGTTGTAGACCGTGTATCCATCTCCTTTAAGAGCAAAGAATATCGTATGGGTGACTTGTGACCTAAGGGTCTCCCGTACACATTAAAGGGAGTCCTGAATACACTCTACTTAATCCTCCACTCTTATCTAAAATAGGTTCTTTCGGGTCCGGCAAGGATCATGTTACACTGAATCTCTATGACCGCCGGAGTACTGCAGGACAGTTCGCTCTTTATCCTTTATACTGCAAATGTTCCTACTACACCAACCACCCTCTTTCCATCTTTTGCCGATGACACAGCCATGTCCTCTATACCGGATCCTGCGTGTGCTTCGGAGAATCAGCAGATACATATCTTATGTACAGGACATTGGTAAACTAGACGTAAATCAAAGCGTGTGCGTCCATGTCACATTTAAACTCCGAAGCAAATCTCAAACAATGTGCTATAATACTGTTCCAAACTCAAATCCAACCTTGGGTCCCACTAGACTCACGCTTAACGTGAAATATGCGATTGAAACGACTAGACCTTAACAGAGGGTCTCTTCTACTAAATTTTCAGAATAACAATTCAAGGTAACGACGAAAGAAAAAACTTACAATCTACACAACGCTACTAAACCACTTTGGACATGCTGTAAAAAACTGGTTGGAGCTGATAATTTTTCCAGTATTCAACGCCTCCAATCCTTTCACTCTAAAGTACTCAGTTCGTGTCTCCAATTCTTCTCTCCTCTAGAGCTTAAAATCCCAATTATCCAAAAATTGGTTCCTATAAAATTTAGGAAATTCTGCAATAAATTTTCCCGTTACCTTAATAGCCTCGTGTCTAGTTGTAGAACAGAATCCATCCCTACAATTCCATAAAGTGTCTTAAGAGGAAATGGCTCCACGACCTCCTTTCTAGGGAGTAGGTAGTGAAGTCTATTTTGTGAAGTAAAGTAGGAAAATGTTGTAAGACAAAAACAAAACGAATACATAGGTAATATAGTATCATAACCCCCCTCAAAAAAAAAAAAAAAATAAAAATAAAAATAGGACATTGATATTACTTTCCCGCCTCCAAGTAGTTGTAAATTGTATCGTCAAACATGTTATTTTAGAAATTGCAAATTCTCATAAAATATTGAACAAAGTTTAAAAACACCGACTCCCCGGAAGTCATAACAGACCCCGTCAGGTGCGAACCCACATAAAAAATAAACAAATTGAAAATTTTAAAAGTTAACATGTTGCTATTTTACATAATAAATCAGGTTCTCCTGTTGGCAACCAAACTAAGTCAGCAGAGATCGCAGATTCACTAGTTTTCGTGGTCCGCTTGACCAATCTTTCAATTCATTAAGCTTTTTAGTTGAGATAAAAAAGTCAATGTCACGAGCGGGATTCGAACCCACGATCTTCGGCTAGATATCCCTCTACTCTACCACTCACACATTCAAGAAGATTTTTCCTTAAAAAAAGATAAAAACCGAAACACCAGTGGCTCGATCCACTCGGACACTAACTTCCCATCTCAACCCCACCGTTTGAATTTTCCCTCCTTTTTGCCATTTTTCAAGTGGTAGAGTAGCGGCGTATCTAGCCGAACGTCTTGGTTTCCAATCCCGCTTGTGACACTGACTTTTTTTATCTCAACTAAAAACCTTAATTAATTGAAAAATATTAATTGGTCAAGCGGACCACGAAAACTAGTGAATTTAATATATCGCAGAGTTAAATCTCGTCGGTATGTGGTCTAAGCAAATATTTTAAAAATGTATTATCTACTTTTCGTATTATCAGTTCATTTTTCAAGTACCTGTTTGAGCCATGAGTGCCAGAGACGTTGCTGCCAGGGCAAATCGAAACCGAGATAGAGAGATCTGTGACCTTGCGATGTGACTTTGAGGACGGATCTGCCGCCTCTAGGCCCGTCCCCGGTCCCCACCGCCTCCACAAGGACCGCCTCCTTACCCCAGTCACCACCTTCCACTATGAAATGTTAAAAGAAAACTTAATTACACATATGACAAATTTTTCACAGTTAAGAGTAATTATATGTAATATGGACTTGTAACCTTGTCTGAAACACGTTCAGCATGTTTTACCTTGAGTGCTATGATAGTAAATGTTTTTTTTTTGTTTTTTTTAAGTTAAGTCAGACTATTCTCATCAAATGTAGTCGAACTGTTTTTTAAAGCCTTTAAGAAAATTTCTTACAAATATTCGAACACTAAATGAATATTTTTAATATAAAATCCGTGGTTCGAATAAACAAAAACACGCACACCTAGTATATCACACTTAAATAATTCCAACACACAAATCAAGCAAGTTTTAAATCCTGTATTCATTTGTAAAAATTCTTAAATAAATTGAAAAAGTTAGTGGTATTAGTGTTAGTTAAAGTTAATATGAAAACAACGATTAACTAAACCAGCTACATATACAAGAAGCTCCCAATTTTTCCTTAAAAAAAGATAAAAACCGAAACACCAGTGGCTCGATCCACTCGGACATTAACTTCCATCTCAACCCCACCTTTTGAATTTTCCCTCTTTTTTGCCATTTTTCAAATGTCGTGTAATCTATTTGATTCTCGGCGACAAATGGAATGGTCACGAAGAGCTTTAGTGAAGATATACTTCATTTAACTTATTAAATTCACTAGTTTTCGTGGTCCGCTTGACCAATTAATATCTTTCAATTAATTAAGGTTTTTAGTTGAGATAAAAACTGACTGAACTGAAAAATGGCGAAGAGGGAAAATTCAAATGGTGGGNTATATATATATATGTAATTATATTATGATCTTTGGGCTCAGGAAAGAGTCATGTGTACTTTGCCTATTTATCCTGCACTTCCACCAATCTTAATTCCGCCCCCTCAGTCCTTACCCACCATCGTCAAAACCTTGAAAGTGCTCAGTCTACCCTAGATTTTGAAAAATCCTCTCTTTCTTATCCGTAAGTTTGTCCCCTTCTCAACAAAAACCCTGGAAACCCGACGTTTTTCCCGTATTTTCACTAATTTCTAATTCTATCCATCTTTCCACAATTTCCAACTGCGACCGCAACTTCACGAAGCGGCCTGTGGATCTCCTCCATCAATCCAACATACAGACCACCAAAAGCCAAGTACGCCTTCTTTCCTTTTTCTGCCAGCTCAAACATTTTACGTCTTGAAATAACAATTATTACACGGAAAAAAGCAACGAACAATAATAGTTTTCGAATATTTGCCATTTGTCTGTCTTTTTGAAAGGTTTTTTAATAGAAGCAATTTCGGCAATAGAAGTCATTTCTTAGATTTGCATTCATATTCTTAGGCCTTTATTCGAATCCATTATTTGTCTTAGCAAATGCATCCAAACTGAATTATACTTTATGGCAGATTTCTTAGGAATTTATCTTTTGTAACATGTGATAAAAAAAATATAATTAATGGCTTAATTTTTTTCTTTGATGTCTTCGGTTTTTTTTACAAAATAGAAAGCAGGGTGTATGTAAATCACGTACGTCAACCCCTCGGCTATCTAGGCCCCAAATCAACAAGTACTCAAACGGTTTAATTCCACTCGAATAGATAAGGATCGAAAAGGTGTAATATTAACGGTTTCTCACACTGCTCCAGGGCTAACTCAAGTTTAATTCCGCCTGGCTACCCGCCAGCTCGACAATGACCAATTTCCATCAGACCTATCCCGGCGCAACTTTTAAACAGATTATATCTCCTCCATTCTTAGCCCATTTGCATTTTGATTAATCCCTGGAGAGGGCGGATTGCGGATTGTTGGAACGGCTCAATTTTTATCCCTTTAACTTCATCCAGACACCTGTTAATCTCGGTATCTAGAAATAAATAGTAGTTTATCTCTTATTACGTGAATTATGAAACATTCTTTGATTTAAAAAAATGTAGAATATTGAGTAAATGAAGTACAAAACACGTCGTAACAAAGGTTACGATAACAAATACCAAATACAGCGAAACTGAGCCGGCTATAACAAGCAGACCGTCAAACAAGATATCTGTTCCATCACGCGCCCAAACCATGGGTAAACTGGCGGGGTCCCAGAAAGTTGTACTTTGACCAAGGAGGTCGCAGACGCCATTCAGACTTTATGATTGAGGTGTGAGGGGGTTCCTGAAAGTGGGACATTGACCGAGGAGGTCGCTGACGCCATTCAGACGCCATGAGTGAGGTGTGAGGTCTCAAAAAAGTGAACTTTGACCGAGGGGGGCCCAAACGCCATTCAGACTCCATGATTGAGGTGTGAGGGGGTCCCAGAAAGTTGAGTTCCATGCCCAGTTGAGTTCTGGCGTTCCATCACGCTACAAGCCCAACCTCAAACGGTCAGTCGGTCGTTTCAACACGTTTTCAAGTCAGGTGTGCGACTGATTTTTGACCGTCAAAACGGTTTGAGGATTTGACTAGGCGCTGGAGTCAAAGACATGTTCAGATGACAGCTCTTTCGCTCTCGTCAAATCGCAAAGTTCTGACTTAACTAGGGACCGGATTTATGCAGGAAATAAAATATAAAATATGTACAATATATATGTATTTATTTTTTAATAAATGTGCAAGTAAAAAATGGGGGCCGCGGTAGCCGAGTGGTTAAGGCGTCAGACTCTCGGCTAGTAGATCGCGCGGCCGTGGGTACGATCCCCACCGTCGCCTCTGGACTTTTTCTGACACCTAAGAGGACGACCGGTGGCCGCAATTGAAAGAAATTGACACGGCACTCATCAATGGAAGGAGTTGGATGAGATCTCAGCGACCCAGAATTTGGTCCCAACCCCCTTCAAAAATGAGTTTCGAGTTTCTTCGATGGAAGAACACCGGCACACCGAAGGCTCAATTCACACTTGTGTTGCGAGCCTCCCAAAAAATGGAGCCAGGGATAAAGTACAATAAGTTGTTCAGCTGCAGTGCTCAGGAGGGATCTCCTGGTATCTTTGTAAAAAAAAATCTACAAAATTAGTTATGCATTTTTTAAAAGGATCTTTAAGTTGAAAATGTATAAAAAGGGAAAACAAAACACGTTAATGAAATAAAAAATGATCCTTTAATTTTCAAATGTATTTGACATAACATATATTTTTAAATTTCCGTAAATAAAACTGTATCGTTCTAGCACTGCAAAAAATCTATAAAATAAAAACGCATTTTTTTAAATATTAAGAAATTTACACGTTTGGCAACTTGGAATAACATTTATTACGATTAAAACATCTACTTTTTCAAACTATTTTAGTATTCTAGATATTTTCCTAGTTTCAAAAAGTTTCTTTTACATATTTGGTACAATTTCTGGAGAGATAGGTATATGAGAACTACTTGAAATAGTAAAATTTTCGTCAATAATACTGTATATTTCTAGTGCTAAAAAAATCTATAAAATAAAAACGCATTGTAAAATATTAAGGAATTATAGGAATTAAGCAAATTTAATTATGAAGTTTTTTTCGGAGGATCTACGGAAGAGGTCAACACAGAGAAAACCTTCCTTCGGTTTTCACCGAGCTTTCGACAGTTTTTATACTGTCATCTTCACTTTACAAAAAACTGTCGAAAGCTCGGCGAAAACCGAAAGGAAGTTTTTCTCTGTGTTGACCTCTTCCGTAGACAGAGTTGGAAAATCAGTACTTACAAGTACTAAGTACAAAGTACGAGTACAGTACTTGAAAAATAGTTGCAAGTACAATTACAAATACTGTACTTGGAATTGAAATAGAGTGAATAAGTTCAAGTACAAGTACATATAATTGAAATTACAAGTACAAGTCTAAGTACTTGTACTTGTTTACTCCGGGTGCAATTACATGCACTTCAAGACTTGTACTTGTTAAGGTCAATTACTCAAGTACTTGTACTTGTGGTTAGTAATTGTACTTTAAGTACAATGAGTACTTTCTTTTTTTGGAACTTTACCAGTGTGATGGATTTATAGATACTGCGCAAAAACTGTTTTTATGGGGTTTTTGCCTATATTTAGTCACATTTTGTTTGGATTATTTTGAAAGACATAAACTGCCCGCTGTTAAACCCGTACTTAGCAATCTGTGAATTTAATAGCTTGAATTTGAATTCGCATTCACATTTTGAACCGACCGTGTGGAAATACAGTATCAATAAAGACATATTATATTGAGTTGATTCTATATAATTACAACATTATAGAAACACAATACCATAAAACCATATCAACTCCACTTGGTCTTGATATTTATAAAGTAGTGATTAGGTTCTGCAATGTTCAAAGGGAGAAAAAACCCGTAAGAAAGTTAATATTGGAGATGAGGGAATCGTCTGAAATTTTTATCTTTGAATATTTTACTAATGATATTTGTGTATGTATTTGTTTGTGTACACGAGTATCTTAACGTAAGAGTTCGAGTTTTATTTCATTTGTCTCATTTAATATATAGGATTTGATTATTTATTACTAGTGTATTTAAAGAATGTTTAAACTTATGATGTTTTTAATCTATAATATAATTTTAGTTCTAAACTAGAAAACCATCTCAATGAGATCTCTTAAGACTTTAAATGTATAAGACTCATACATTGATCTTTTATATTTGTTAAGGGAATAGGTAGTAATTGTAAAAATTTATACAATGTCTGTATAAATATTTGGGATGAGATTACTTAATTATAGCGACATCGGTAAAGGCAATTTGAATAGGAAAGGATTGATTGTTAGTGAGAAAAGAATAAAATTGAATGAATAAAGCTATACAGTAAAATTGTTTAAAAACATTAGTTGGGAAAAATTATTATAATTGTAATTCAAATTGAGGTAATAATATTGCGATATTAATAATTTACAATGACAACAGTTTCAACTACAACTACTTGTAAGGAAGTACAAGTACAAGTTTAAGTACAATTAATTGTACTCAGGAACATACAAGTACAGGTACAAATACTTGTAATTGTACTCAATGTTCACAAGTACAAACACAAGTACGTGTATTTTACTTGTACTTGTTCTCGCTGGAAGTCAAATTGCAAGTACGTGGAAAAGTACTTGTACTTGCAATTACTTTTGAAGAACTTGAAAATTTTAAATAACTTCGTTGTCCCGCCCTTTCTTTCACTGATGTTCCTGAAATAATACATTCACACATTTACTTAAATACTTGAAGGAAGTACTTAAGCACAATTGTACTTAGGTTCTCACAACTCTGTCCGTAGATCCTCCGAAAAAAACCTTCATGTTTCCAGCAGGTCGATAACCCAGCTCATCGTTAAATTTAATTATGTTATGTATTTTGAGACTTGAAATAACATATATCACACGGGGAAAATTGCAATATTTTGTAATATTGTACAAGAAGTATAAGTATAAATTATAATATATGATACAAAAAAAATACAATTACGTACTGTATATATATACACATATAAACAAATAATATAAAACGTAAAATATACATACAAACCTATATAAATAGTAAGACGTAAGTAAAGTTATTTATTATACATTTATTATAAACTATTTTAGAAATTTAGAACTGTAAGTAATTTCAAATAAATTTGAAAATTAAATTTTTTCTTTAAGTGGTGAGGTCCCAATACGATTACTACACTGGGACATTATTCAGATATTAAAAGAATGTATGTTCACAAAAATTAAAACTGTCCGTAAAAGAAGCCTAGAGGAGACACAATTTATTGATTTTAGGTTTTTGACCGGCATATTTCGGCAGAAATTAGAACAAAGTTCGGTTAAGCGCAGTCATACATCACGGATTAGTTGGCAACTGATTTGTGATTGTGTGTCAGAACAAATCTAAGGTTTCACAATGATAACATTGAGTGAGCTGATCGTATTAAACGGTTAAAAGATTAACATGCGTCGAAAGGAGAAAAAGCGATAAGAAACGGTGTGCAAAATGATAGAAAATCGAACTTTCATATCGTAGAACTTTCACTTTTTATTCCCTCAAGCTAGAATGTAAAAACGAATATAGGACTGTTTTTTTAACACTCCCTAATTCGACGCCCGTCATTATGAGATCAGGGTAATTGCTACTTACGCGATTGAATGATCATGAGGCCAGCAGAAAGAGTGATGATCTTCTTCTTCCATTGAGGCAGAACGAGTCCTTTGAGAAGCCAAACTTCTCCGCTCCGGCCTGTCCAGCGAGGCCCTACAAAGAATTTCATATATTTAACAAAGAAGCACATTAAAATCTAGTAAATTTAGCCTTTTTTTTGTAAAATGGCAAATAGGAGGAAAAATTCAAAAGGTGCGGTTGAGATGGGAAGTTGGTGTCCGAGTGGATCGAGGTCACGATAGCTCAAGCGGTAGAGCAGCGGCGTATCTAGCCGAAGGTCGTGGGTTCGAATCCCGCTCGTGACATGACTTTTTTATCTCAGTTAAAAACTTTAATAATTGAAAGATATTAATTGGTCAAGCGAACCATGAAAACTAGAGAACAAATGATGAACACGAACCTTTATTCGCTTATTCTCACTTGCCTTAGAGAACTTTTTCTTTTAACTTTTTAGAAGAAGAAAAAAACTAGTATATTTGACCAAATATTTACATATTGCAGATTGCAACCTGACTCTTTTTACATTTGCGTTAGAAGTGCGAAAGACACTGGGCTTTATAACCTTCTACAACCTTAATATTGTAATCATTTTGTATTATTTAGCCTGTTACTGCGTTGCAAAAACTGATTATAAAAAAAAACCGCTGTCATTTTTGATTCATAGTAATGATTTTAACTTATGTGACCAATTTAAAACTACTTTAAGTGAGAATCACCTTTTTGAGAGATAACAAATTTAAATAACTTATATGTACATATTTATAAATTAAGAATAAACATTATATGTATAATTTAAAAAGTAAAATAATAAATAGGATGAATAAATAGTATAAATAAATATAATAAATATTTAATTAGATAATAACTTATATAGTAAGATAATAAATTAGAAAATAAATAGATAATAAATTTGATAATAAATAAATATGTACATACATTCACATATAAATAGGGGATTGCATACATATGCACATGAACTCACATGTATCCACACTCTAAGAATACATAAATAAATAATTAAATGTAACGTGTGGACATGTGTGTGCTCCAATGAACATGCGTCTATTCTGTAGGAATAAATAAATAGATAGATAGATAAGTGTAACGAGTGTGGACACGTGTATGTACAAATTATTTAGTGTAGGATCGATTTCAATAGTTTGTGCTTCCAAGGAATCAGGGTGTAGTAATTTCCAATCGATCTGCAGAGGACGTTCTTGTTTGAGGCGAGTTTACAGTGAAGATTTAAGGTTTGTGCCTTAACCGCATCGTAAATCCAAGATATGTCTGTTTCACTGTGGAGTTGATCTAGCCTGGTCCGTCTGCGAGATGATGTGACTAGTCTTAGGAATTTGTTCTGCATCCTTTGTATTTTTAGCAGATTCGACTTGCATGTAATACTGGACAGGCGTAGAGCAATTTTATACCGTGATCAATTTTAACTTTTTAAACGTTATTAATGAAATGAAAAAAGAGCGTTATATAATTTTTACAGCCAATGTTTATTTTACCCATTTTATATTCATTAGAGACATTTTCTCAAAACTGTAATTACGAAAAATGGTCTGACGCGGAAGTAACGATAAATTTATTAAAAAACAAGCATTTAATTTGAGCACTGTAAATGTACATACCCGTTAAAATCAATAATATGTAGATATGTTTCCAATAGAAATTAGTTCATTTTATTGCTGTTGCTATAGCTGTACATACTGCTTAACTTCGTCTGAACTTTTGTGTATCAGATACAAACTTTTAACCTTTTGAGGCTAACGTATGAAATATTTTGCTTTGCATAATTTATCCTTTATACTTATAATAGCCGTGATTATAAATAAAAACTTCTTGTACGGACAGGATAAATGATTAGGTCTTATTGTTAGATGACCTGTAAAGAGCAAGTCCCCTTCCTTTAGAAACTTACAACGGACTACTTAGAAAGTTTATAAACTTAGACCGTTTTAAAACCCTCATTTAACCGGAGCGTGCAGCCGGACTGCAAGGATCGCAGGCCAAATGGCTTATTTTTGCCAAAATTCAATAAGGCCGGTTTCATTGCCAAAATGGAAACTTTGGAGATTCAGTGCTCGTGTTGAGTAACGTTCGATTCAACCTTGGACACAGTTATCCTTTCACTTTGACAGACCTACATGAATCGTTTATCATCTGCATCGGAGAAAACTTGACTCTATGCATAAAGCTTAACAATTTTTGATTGATTCTTTTATTTTTGAAACCTAAAAGTTTAATAGTTTTTCTTATCATTAAGATTTAATTTAGTGTCACTTATTACTCTGACCTTATTATTTAAGTAGAAAAATATTAAAACAATCTGTGCTTATATTTCACAATTATGCGGGAACATTGTGAGCAGGCCATAACAATAATTTTTCATTAGCCCTTGCGTCTCTTTTTTTCGTTCTTCTGATTCATTAAAAAAATTGTTAACCTTCAACAAGTTTAAATTCTGTCCTTATCTATATGTGTACTGGAGCCTTTTTGGTAAAAATCCCGTGACTATTATTAAATTATTTTTTGAATAGTTTCTTCATGAATCAGAACGTTTTGATTTAACTCTCCAAGATAAAAGAATACGGAACTATTTCAAATAACAAGTACATTTTTGAAAAGTTGGACGCTGAATATAGTTATGTAAACAATATTTAACATGGAGCAATGGGCTCTCAAGTTATTTCCTTAACACCTTGATCAAAAAATCTGTCCACGAATACAAACTTAAAGAAATTAGTGTTTGACAAAGAAAAGTAAATAAAAATTGGTTCTTCTTGGAGGATTTTGAATAATAAAAAAAGCTTGAAATTTTTTAATACATAATGGTGGATAATAGGAAGTCGGCATGTTTGTTCTCCAAGCACCGCAGCCTCTGGCGTTTTGTACTTTCCTAGTTCCTTAGTTCCGCGCAATCGACACGATCCTTTTCCTAAGAAGTACGAAGTAACTGATTGTCACTGATACATTCCTTTTCCTGGGTTTTCTTTGCACCCCAGCCATGTCTCCATTGAGCGGTTGCTTCGCATTCAAGATAACATGGTTGGCTGTTTCCTCCTTCTCATTTCATAACCTATAAACGGGGTCATCACATGTTGTGTACATGCTTTCTCAGTTGCCAGTGACTAATATTTTTTTTTAAGTTTTACTCTGTCTAATTACATCAATTTGTTTGCCAGTTTGGGTGTGGGGGTCATTAGACATGAGTTTACTGCATCTGGCACTTGGAATTCGACAACTTCTGCTTTTATGTTTTGTGCACCCATTCTGAGATTGACGAGTCTGTGTTGAATCTTGTTATCCCAAGTATAGGTTCTGGGACAATACAAGGTATTCGGCTATTCGGGTTAAAAACTTTGCCGGTAGATTCTACATTCAAAATGGAACCAAATTTCCTAATGAACTTTGGTCCGAATGACTACATTTTCGGAGTTACCCCACTTTTTCTGATTTTTTGAGATTTCACCACCTTGCTTCAAATAAACAATGATAATTCCAAAACTAAAAGGTTTGGGACAAATCCGTTGATACCGTTGAAAAGTACGTAAGATTTCGAATAAGTGTAATCAATACTGAACTTGTAAACGTTCGAGAAATAAGCGTTCTAGTAGCAAGAAATTAGAAATTTTTTTTTTTTTCAAAATTGAAAAACTTACTACGGTGAACCTAAACTACTATTTCCAATCCTAGAGATCAGCAAATTTCAGCAAACGTACACCATTTAAAATCCTTTTTTCCTTACCAATAATATAAAATCCTTACTAATCCATCAGCCACTGTTTTTTTTCATTACTCCATTAATTTCTTCATCTTTGAAGAAAGTAATTAACGAAGAAATTACACCACTAAAAAAGGATATTAAATGGAGTACGTTTTATGAAATTTGCTGGTCTCTAGGTTTGGAAATAGTAGTTTAGAATCACCATAGTGATTTTTCAACTTTGAAAAAAAAGGTTTTTAGTTGTGATAAAAAAGTCAGTGTCACGAGCGGGATTCGAACCCACGATCTTCGGCTTGATACGCCGCTGCTATACCACTTGAGCTATCGTGACCTCGATCCACTCGGACACCAACTTCCCATCTCAACCGCACCTTTTGAATTTTCCCTCCTTTTTGCCATTTTTCAAATGTCGTGTAATCGGGTTGGATTCTCGACGACAAATGAAATAACCACGGAAAGCTTTAGTCAAGCACACTTCATTTTTAATCATTAAATTCACTAATTTCGTGGTCCGCTTGACCAACTAATATATTACAATTAATTAAGGTTTTTAGATGTGATAATAATTGGTCAAGCGGACCACGAAATTAGTGAATTTGAAAAAATTTTTTTTTCAAAGTTCTCTCTACTAAAACGCTTATTTCACGAGCTCTTACAAGTTTATTATTGATCACATTTTACTGTAAATTTACCATAGTTTTCAGTGGTATCAACGGATTTGTCCAAAACATTTTTTTTGAGATATCATTGTTTATTTGAAGCAAGGTCGTGAAATCTTTAAAAAAAAGTGGAATAACTCCGAAAGATTCGACCATAGTTAATTAGGACTTTTTGGTTCCATTTTGAATGTTGAATCCACTAGCAAAGTTTGTAACACGAGTAACCGAACACCCTGTATATGTCCTTACAGAACCTATTCTAGCCAGTTTGCTTCTTCATTACCCAGAATTCTTTCTATCCTGGCACCCAAAATCAGGTTGTATATTCCCAGGTGGACACTGTAGACTTGCAATGGCTTATTGTACTTTCCTAGTTTTTAATTCGTTTCAATTGACTCGGTCCTTTTTTTACAGAAGAATTAGGTCATTGCTACATTTTCCTGGATTTTCTCGGTACCTTGCTTAAGTACCTACTTCCGGTTATGTCTCCATGCTTCTCATTCGAAGATAATATGGGCAGTTTTTTTACAATATTGTGTGGATTTATCTCACATGCCAGTGATCGGTATGCTTTCTCACTTCCCTGAGTAGTACCCTGTCTGGCAAGGCAAGGTCTTGCAGATCCTCCTCTGACCAGTGTGTCTTCTTTTTCGTTACCCAAAATTCCTCTATGTCCTTGTACCCAAAATATTACCAGGTTGTGGTGTTTCCCAAAGTTTATGAGATTTCGCATTCACCGAGTAATTTTAATGTGAGTTTTTACATGCTTATGAGGTGCTTTTTACAGTGCAATATGTTTTATGATTTTCAAAGGCGCAAGCGATGATGGCATGCATTTCAGCATGAAACACATAGGTAATCCTTATATTAAAATCCATTAGACTGAAGTTTAGTTTTTACGTTCTTCGACTTACTTTGCAAACCGTAAAACTATTTCTTACATTACAAGAAAAATTGGAAATGATTCTTCTGCTGGGAACAGTGAACCGAACTGAGCATCGGGCTGAATCGCGCTGTAATTAGTTTCACCTAGATCGTCCTGTTAATCAATGTGTACGAGGAAATCGATGCGATATTTTTCTTTCTGTACCACGAGCAAGTCAAATGATAAATAACTTGGTCATTGGTTGAAAATGTAGAAGATTTCATTTATCCGAAAAACAGGGTTTGAGAAATGTTTTTTACTAATAAGTTGAGAACTGTTGTTACAAGTTAAAAACCATTTGCACCGTTCAATTCAGCACGAAAAACCCTTTAAAATAATTTCCATTGATAGCTATCACGCCATTCGATATAGTTAAGTTCTTATGCTGGAGAGGCCTATATAGTTGTTATTCAAGGAGTACAAGGAGCTGTCAAATGAGAGCATTATACCCCCCCCCCTCGCGGGTAACAATTGTAAACAAAGACGGTTTGTTAAGATAAGAAGAATGCCGTCCGTGACCCGACCTTGATCCTAAGCCCCCGGAGGGCATGCTTGACTTTTCATACGTTCGGTTTGAATGGGGCATAGCGACCGGCTCGATTCCGGCTAAAAGCGTATCTCCGCATCCTGAATCACAAATAGCACTGCCGCAAATCCGTCACACATTTCAAACCCACAAGCTCAGTCGTTGAAAATTTTTCCATGTGCCATGGAACGACATCTTAAAAAAGCTAAGTTTATAGAATGCGTGATGCACGCATACGACACACGGCATCAACGGCAGTATTAAACAATAAATGAACGAAAAAGTACTTTAGTCAATGAACATACAAGAATAATATTTTATATAATTATAATATTAAAAACACTCTACGGCTATGCTTTGCTGATTGGCAATAAGTTTGAAAATAAACAAAACAAATAAATGTGTGGTGGTTAGTGACCGTTAGTCGATGATTATTCCGAAATCGTGAGATGCGGTCTGGTGTGATGTAGGTTTCAGAAAAACATTTTCTTTATCGTGCCAAGGTTTCGATCTTTACTGAGATCATCTTCAGGGCCTGGGATTTACAAACATTGTTTACATTTAACAAATACATGTAGGATGTGGAAAAAAGTGAATTTATGCAGTGCAAAATATATTTTTTATATCCAATCAAAGTTTTTTTAAACAAATAAAATTATTGTTTCTTACAAAATAAAACATTCTGTAAGAGATCTCGTTATTAACTTTAAATGTGAAGGGAGACATAAATAAATAAATAATATAAAAGAATCTTTACTGATTTCTGATTTGTATTAGTGCAAATCTGCACAGGAATGTACATAAATACCGCCTGTACAGAGTTGAGCCTATCACTTCACGCAGTCCACCGGCAATTGAATAATTAACAATAAATTACTTTTTTTTACCATCTACGTAATCTGATCTTAAATCAGAACCATTCACACTCTCACTCTAAATATGTTCTTTTTTTAAGAGGGTTCGCAACAGCAGAGGTCATATCACCTCAGGGCGGTTCCATTTGTAAGTATGTTGGGTTCGAAGCAGTGCCGCTGGATTCGAACCCGCGACCTTAACCTTGAGTCGACTAAACCGTTGCGGCCACCGACGCCCACAAATATGTTTTTACTTATTTACATACTATTTATTTAGTTAGAGTATAGGAGTACACGATATTTCTCCATCACCGTTATAACGATAACATTACTAACCTAATTGAGGGTTGAGGGGGTACTCAATATTTCGCCATCTTCTCACTACACATAGACGTGAATAAATACATACTCTCTCAACCAACGTTAGGAACACAATAGTACGATTACTATCAACAATAAAAGAACCCAGTTTCCTCCAAGAGTCGGAAGAGGGAAAGTAGATACTCGCTCCCGTGTTTAAACACAATTCTCATATTAGGTGGGGCACCAACGCGAGCTTTTTTCAGCTCGAAAGTAAATGTCCTTGTTTGAATCTCGTATGGCCTATTCTTAATCGGGTGAGGATAATTCATCTTCTACGAGCTAGGCACTGAGAGGCGACCTGTAGACGGTGTTCTTGATACGCGAGAGCTTCTCTGCTGATCCGGGTCACGAACGATGCCATAAGAGAGCCATTAACAATTAAATAAAGAAACTAATTCTTTTTCATATTGCTCCAGGCTTCTTTACCAAAATTTAATAACTTGAAATAATATGTGTTTCTTAGTGACCGGTTGATTCATAATTTGTTGAATTCGTGAGGAGCGGTCAAAAATGTGGTAGTTTAGAAAACACCTTTTTCAATTTTTACTGACGTTTCGACCTTTAATCGGTTCATCTTCAGAGCCTGGGAAAATTACCAAATATATGTTGATTGAAAAATTACAATGCACATATAAATATACATTTTGAATCAATTATTACATTTCATTTTATGTGAGTATGTAATACTTGGTTCAAAATTTATATTTACATCTGTGTTGTATTTTATCCTATCACCATATGTTTTATAATTTACCCAAGGCATGAAGATGACCCGAATAAAGGTCGAAACGTCGGCAAAAAATTGAAAAAGGTGTTTTTTTAAACTAACTTATTCTTGATCGCTCCTTACGAATTCAACAACATTGAAACAATAATGATTATTTAAAGAGAACATTAGATTTTTTTTAATATGTTGGTAAGTAAACATAAGTGATTTGCATATAATTCAGATAAAATTGGACATTTTTGAAAAAATGAAAATCTCTTCTGTGTATAGTGCACCAAGAGCATAGGTTGGAAGGTGAAGGTTTGTAATTAGGAGGAAGCAACCCAAAGCAACGAGAGCAAAAAGAATGGAGGAAATTTTAATATTACCGGATGTATTAAAAAAATTTTGAATTATAACAAAATTTTTATATAGTAAGAATCTGGAGGAATTGCATGTAAAATAATCATATCAAAAATAGTCAGTGAATGCATCCAAAATCTCCAAAACCTGCGCACACACAACAACCTGATGATATCTTGGGTGCCAGGGCACAGGGGAATTTTGGGTAAGGAGAAAGCAGACATTCTGGCCTGGAGGATCTGCAAGACCATACATAGTCCGCGAACCTATTCTTGGGATAGCAAATACAAATATAGAATCCTCCATCGCAGAATGGATCCAAAGAAAACAAAAGGAGAAGTGGATAATTATAGCGGTGCCAGACATAGTAAACTTATGATGAAAGTTACCTGCCTCACCAAGACTGGCAAAAGCACTGCTGTAATTGGAGAGGGCCAAACTCAGAGGAGTGGGACTACTAACCGGTCGCTGATATCTGAAAAAACATCTACACAACATGGGTATATACAACGATGATCCCATTTGCAGATTATGTAATGAGGAGGAGGATACAGCCACTCATATCATCTTGGAATGCGAAGCAACAGCTCAATGGAGATTTAACCTAACGTACGGAAAAAAACTTAGGGAATCAAATAGCCAAAACAAATATAGAAACCTCCATCGCAGAATGGATCCAAAGAAAACAAAAGAAGAAGTGGATAAACTCTAGCTGTGCTAGACATAATAAACTTATGATGAAACAACCCTCGCCAAGACTGGCAAAAGCACTGCTGCAATTGGAGAAGGCCAAGCTCAGAGGAGTGATAGGACTACTAACCGGTCACTGACATCTGAGAAAACATCTACACACCATCGGCATATAGAACAGAGATCCCACTGCAGAATATGTAATGGGGATAAGGAAACAGCCACCCATCTTCGAATCTAAAGTAACAGCTCAATGGAGATTTAACCTAAAACCTTAGTGAATCAAATTGCAGCAGCGACAGTCAATGACCTGATACTTCTAAGAAGAAGGATTGAGTCTTTTGCACTGAACTAAGTAACTACGAATGTACAATAAGCCAGAAGGCTGCAGTGCCTTGGGAGTTTAAACCCCACTCCCTACTATCCTTTTTCACCATACCATACCATCTGGAGGAATTTTGAACTTGAGTCATCCGTCTCTGTAGGAGGTACGGATGTTTTGGATAACCTTATGCAAAATCGGCCATTCTTTGTTTTGTTGTGCCCAATAATTTCTCGCGCGATCATCTCATAGCGAAACACCCTAACCTTAGGGCCAGTTTTATCTATCAATACAGTACAAATGTATGCTAGGATGTTGTTGATGTAAATTGATAATTAAATAATTAAGGCCCTGCATTTGACGTTATATATCGTGAAATCTTGTCAACATTTCTAATTTTGAACTATCTGTGACCCACCTGTACTCTTTATCTTCATCAATACAGTGCAAAATATTTTGTTGAGAATTTTAAAAAATTGGAATTTTTTGCATTTATACTGTGATACATTATCTTTTAGTATTTTTTACTAAGAAATTGTATTGTGAAAATCGTATGACGAAAAAACAAACATTATATTTGTTGTAGTCATTGCTTTAAGTGTTCAAAACAAAATTTACATCTTAAAACTTTTCACTGTAATAAGCTTCTCAAGTATGATAAAACCCCGATACAAAACACAAATCATCCCATTATGATGACTAATATTGAATGGATACGCACACATGATTGGTTTTAGGAGATTTTATCCAAGATATCGTCGACCGGACGTCATCAATCAAATGAATCGACGGGAGAAGGAAAGCTTAGAAGTGTTTTTTTAGGGGAAGTACAAAGATAAATGTACACTTAGCAACAAATCATTCTAAAAAGTCATAATTTTTATTGGATTGAAATATCAGTAGCTTGTATTGAGTCGGGATAAATGAACTGAACATTTTTTTGATGAATCAATGGGTGAAAACATTTAAGTTTTGATGTTGTGGTCTAGCACAATCCGAGTTGTGATCTAGCACGCCATTGGATTCTTGCAATCAGGGGAGATGCACTGAGGCATTGGACGGATTCCCTGAGTGCATTGTGCGACAGATTCTCGGTGTAACATCTCGTCGTGCTTTTGTTCAAACATACGCTGAGTTGAAACGCCTCGGAAAATCGGCACTGGTTGTCTGGGAACGTAGACACGTCGGGCCAGGACAACAACGAATGCCGACGATACGTCGAAAGCGGGACGGTTCAGATTCCTATCGCTAATCGACCCGCTGACTCTAAACAACTCTGATCTATAAAGAATATCGTAAACCACAGCAGAGTCAATGGACCAGGTCGTCTCAGAAGGTCTTGTGCGTTGACGATTGGTAGACGGCCCCGGAGAACCTCCACTTACTTAAATTCATGTTTTAACTGTTTCATGAGAATGTGTTTATATGCGTGAATATGGTGCAGTAGAAGAGTGTCGATGGAGGAATATCAGTTAACCCCATCGAATCTCAATCTTGTAAGTATAATTATCTTTATGCGTATAAAAGGAAGAATATTTAGAACTCCATTATCCTACTTTTCAGTGAAAGGTATGTTATTAAAAAGAAAAGTTTTTAAGAAAGAGTGAGTTAGTTTAGGTTACAAATGCATGTATTGTGGGCTGAAATGACCGTGTTGTCGATAGCCCCTTAAACCTAACTGAAACCTAAGACCAAGGTCTGACCAAAATGCCGAGTTGGGTAAATCTCGCGGCCTACCATAAGAAATAATAGGCTCGGTTCCGCGTATGTACACAAGAAAGTTGTTACATGATCTGATGGTCTAGTGCCAAGCAAGTATTCCTCTTGGTGGTAAGGTATTAGTAGTAAAAGAGTTAAATGAAAAATGGCTACGTAGAAAGAGTATCGATAGATGCTTTATTAATGAGTTTGGTGAAGAAATAATAAAATTTAAGGTGTCGGGATGAATATAAAGCATCAACGAAGTTCAACGGTGTCATGGTCACATCAACATCAACGAATCATGTCAGTGATATGGTATGAGAGATTCTAAATTTTCTGCTGTACAATAAAGCTGACTACAGCTAAGCCATATGGGTGCAAGTGTAGTAATATGCTTCTTTTCGAACTATAACTAGTCTACAACGGCTGTCTAGTAGTCATTTCAGTGATCTTGGATTTTAGTACACAGACTGCAGTTATAGTATGTGAGTTCCATTTAATCGATGCCAAGTTACAATCTTGAGAAATACAATCCAAGAATCTTCTAACCAATTTTGGAAGAAAAAAATTACAGAATGTGTCAAGGGAAGCATGAATAAACTGTGAATCCTAATACGATTCTTAACAGGACACTGCAAGTTAAATGAACACTTAAAGAAGATTGGAATAATCCAAAATGGCACATGCAGATTTTGCAAAGAGGCAGAGGAGATACCAACATATCTACTAACAAACTGCCGAGCTACACTAGCCCGCAGGAGGAAATATTTTGGGATATATAATGTGACCATAGTAGAGCTTGAACCACTGAAACCGGACCTATCAATCTAGTTTCTTGATGAAATAGGACTCACCGATGTGCTTTAGGCAGAGCACGGGGATACAATAGCTCTTAAAGGGCGCAGTATACTATACCCAGAAATTAAACCTACATCTGCATCTACAATATTAAGAAGAGTACACGATTTGCTTTGGGAATTAAAATATTGTTGAGGTAATGTAGAGTTCAAATATTCTTTAAGGTCTTTACTAGGTGAAAGAATAGCTTATAAATACAAAAATAATCTTTCTAGTCTTCATACCGTTTTAAAGTCAAAAGAGCTTATTGGCACACGATCTAATGTGGTTTATAGGGTGTCCTGTGGTGGTTGCGACGCTCAATATGTTGGACAAAGAAAGCTAAAAATTCACTTTAGATTGAACAAACATAGATTGGATTGTGTTCATAAAAAGCTGACCACAGTGTTGTCCTTTCATGCTACAAAGAATGGTCATTTTTTCAAGTTGGACTCCACGGAGATCTTGGGTCGAGAGGTCGGCTTTGAGAGAAGACTCCTGTTGGAAAAGGTATGTATCCATTTAACGAGGAGTGCCTGCAATTTAAATGGTGACGAACAAGGTTCCATCTCAACATTTGCGGGGCTATTGGAAATTTATAAAAAACGGAAAAAAGGTGGCGACCGTTAAAGGGCGCATAATGGGGAGTGCACAGAGGCCTTCACTAACTGTAACAGTCCAACCTTAGGTGAGGTGACGTTGTGTCGTGTTCTCTCTTTTTTAATTTTTTTTTAATTACATTTATTTGGTATTTACAACTACAAGTGATGTATTAAGTAAATATGTTCGTATATGTTGAATTATCATTTGAGGCTCTTGTAGGAGAAGTTGCCCAGTGGTAACACTCCTTCACACTGATTCTTGTTCAATCTTCACACAATGAGAAGGTCTCGGGCTACTTTCGCTTCAATCGTCTTGGAGGATTTTCGGGTAGGGTTGGAAGTGATAAATTTCGTACGAATAGATTACTGTGTTTTCAGTTATTGATGAAATTTTTTATATCGGGTTTTGATGAGTTCATGTACAAACGGGATGTGTAGTTCTTTATGGATAGTGTAATTTGAAACATAAAAAGGAGCATTTATAATTTGACGGAGAATTTTAGATTGGATTGATTGGAGACGTTGAGAATTGGAATCCTTGGTTGAGCCCCACACTTCACAACCGTACGCCCAGAGAGGTCTAATCAATGTCTTGTAAATTAAATGTTTATTTTCAAGGTCGAATTTTGATCGTGAATCGAGTAGTCTTTTCACCAATTTATAACGTCGGTTTGTTTCCTGTCTTTTCAGTCTTGTATGGGGATTCCAAGTCAGTCGTTTATCCATGAAAAGTCCAAGATAACGCACAAGGTCAGTGGTAAGCAATGGAATTCCATTTATACTCACCGCAGGACAGACATTTTTACGTAAGGTAAAATTGATCTGTGTGCTTTTCGTTAGGTTTACCTTTATTCTCCACTTTGTGAACCATATTGTTAATTCATTCAGGTGTTGTTGTAAGTGTTGGGTGTTAATTGAGGGGTCCGAATTGCGTGAAAGAATCGCTGTATCATCAGCGAATGTGTGTGTCGAAATGTTAACGTGTGTAGGGATATCTGCAGTGTATATGGAAAATAGAAAAGGGCCAAGTATGCTTCCCTGAGGAACACCCGCCCCTATGCGTACATAAGGTGAGAATTCAGTTCCCTAACGGACTCGACAAAATCGATCCGTCAGATAAGATCTCAGTATAAGACAGTACATATGAGGGAGGATGTTCCTTAGTTTTCAAAGCAAGCCCGAGTGCCAGACTCGATCGAAGGCCTGTTCTAAATCAAGAAAGACACCCAAGCAATGCTGTTTTTGATCGAGGGAAGAGGCTATATTGTCAGCAACACGATGTAATTGTTGAGTTGTCAAGTGAAATGTGCGGAACCCAAACTGATGATCTGGAATAATATTAGAATTTTCAATTATTGGCAGTAATCGTCAGAGAAGTAGTTTTTCTAGTATTTTGGCAAGGATAGAAAGGAGACTAATGGGTCGATAGGAATTTGGAAGATCAGAAGGTTTATTTGGCTTATGAATCATTTTAATTATAGAGAACTTCCATTTCAATGGAAAATATGTGGTCCTGAGTACAGCGTTGTATAAGTATGTTAAGTATAGTAATCCTCTGTGGGGCAAATTTCGTAATATTTGTTTTGTAATTAGATCATAACCTGGAGCTTTTCGTGAGGGTAGTTGTTTAATAGTGTGTCGTATGTCTGATGGAGTAAACGCTTTAGGAGGATAAGAGAGTTGCAAGGGGACATTCAAGTCGTGTTCAATGTTAAGCTGATGGTCATGATCAAGTATGTCATGGTGTGCAGTAAAAATTGTGGAAAGATGCTCTGAAAACAACTTAGCAATGTCGGAATTGGATTTTGCCCAAGCGTTCTCATCTTAATTTGTAATCCTTTGTACATATAATTTAAAAAGCTATAATTCTAGTCATTAATGTAATACTCTGAGATAACATATGTTTTTAATGTCAAAAATAGCTAGTAAGAACAAGTTGGACTTCTAATGATATGAATTATTAGTGAGGTAATTTAAAAAAAATGTTATTATATATATAAATTATTGTCAATTGTTAATAATTACTCACTACTTTACATAGATGTCTTGTTCACCATGTATAACTGAATGCTGGCCATGTGCTTCATAACCTAAACCAAAGCACTTTTACATTAGTTTTTTTTCCGATGAGAATTTTTTGCTCTTCTCTCTTGGGAAAGTATGCATTATTGCTTTAATTGATTGTTGAATTTATATTAATTATGTATATTTTTCTTAATAAATAGGCCCTGATGATGGCAACATAATGTTGCCGAAAGCTTGGTGATCCCAACTTTGTCTTTCTTTCCCCTAGTAAAGACCTTAAAGAAGATTTGAACTCTACATTGATTATCTGCAGGTCGATCTACAAACATCATTGATGAGGTAGACTGGATTTAAGGCGAAAGAGCCATGTTTCCATATCGTGTGGCACAAGACAGGATGAGGATTAGGAGAGACCATATCTCTGATATCGACGTATATGAAGGTTTTGTTATCGCTTCGAAGAGAACGAACAGCACTGTTGAGGGTGTAAAGGAGTGGTGCCAGAATAATTCCTTGGGTAACAATAGCCTGGAATGAACCTTGGACTACATGAGCATGATGTGTGGACGAGGTAGTAGTAAGTAGGAAGAAATATTTTTTTGAGTTTTCACAAACGATCCAGGTGCCATAACCCGTCTAATCCTTCAAAGAAATCAAGCACGGCAGTAGCAATGTTTCACTAAAGGGTCGTAGAGATGGTTCCACTCTTTTACCATATCAGAACAAACCTCCGGATGGGGTGGGCATTTTGTATACGATAAAAACTCATATGTTATCACTGAAGTGTAATACAATATCATCGTTTTAATAATAATACGATTATATATTACAGTTACTGCTTAAGGTTCTTAAAACCAAATTTACCGTCGGAGGAAATTGCGGATCAGACATGTCGATACCTAGAAGCATGATAAATGCAAAAGGGGAGGAAAGCCGGCCTTGGCGGTCGGGAGGAAGGTTGTCGGGGCGGGACGAAATTGGCAAATCTTGCAATTTACAAACCGGTGTTGAAAGAGATAAGATATCGCAGGTCCGGATCGATCCCGAGCCTTGCCCTTCTGGATTGGTCCGTGTAGCCGATTCGCTCTAGGAAATCGTCTTGAAGCTGCAACGGCTTCTCCGACGCTCTCAGCGGCCTCGGTTCGTCCCCACCGTACTGAAACATTAAAAAAACTGTTAACGGATTGGCTAAAACTTGAAAAATGGAGAAAATCGACTGGGCAAATAAAAAGATACAGGGTTTGAAAATTGACCACAGGTCGAACCTGACAAAAATACTACTTGAACTATAATAAAACCATTAAATTGATTATCATATAACTTGATATAAAATGGCGTTAAAATTAATCAGAAATATGATATAGACCAATGTTTCCCAACCTTTTTTGTGCCATGTCCCACTTAGACTTTTTTAAATCTCTTCTGCCCCAACCCCAACCCATAAGTACATAATCTATAATATTAAAATGCTCACTGAATAAAGATAAAATTTATGCGAAAATCACTATAGAATAAATGATAAAACACAGTAGACAAATCTTTTTAAAACCCCGAAAACCATTAAAACTCCGCGTCTAAGGAGTTGAACTGAAATATGAGAGTTAATAAATTATTTGATCTAGAACTCATTTTGTGATGTTCTTCGATTTTTAAAATAAGTTATACTCCTTTAACGCACCAATATAGACATGCTTGCCAGTATAGTCGGTCGTCCTAAAAAGGACAATGAGGATCTTTAACGTCCGCACCTAGCCCATTCGGCCTTACCGGACGTTTTGATTCTCAAGATGAGAGCTGACGCACCTCCGCTGAGTTACTGCCGCAGCATTGGTGTAGAGGCAGCTCAGCCCCGAGGGGGCATTAAGCATCGAACCGTATGCCGCGCGCAAAGGGCTACCTAAGCCGAAATACATCAGCCTGGTCTCCCGCGCACTCCCTAGATAGAGAAGGCAACTCTACCTTCCAGACTATTGGGGCTTCTCTAGGGTAGAAACTACCGGATCCGCTCCGGCCGCGGTTTTGGTTAAAGTGGAATTACTAACCACCCCCTAGAGGAGAACTGCCTACTGTAAAAGCCTCCAATCGAGCTCAGCCTACACCTACGTGCAAAGCATACTCGAATAGGAACAACCGATTCACTTCCCGTCCACCACTACTCACGCATTCGATGGACTTCTCAGCATAATCATTCACCATTATTTTGATCCCGGACACACCCATTGTAGCCAAGGGTAGGCAGGGGTTACACGGAAGAATGAAGGCACCTCTATTGAAAGAGGGACGTGGATGAGGACACGAGGTACACCTTTCTTGGGCCCCAAGCCTTAACCACATTGTACCACCCGTTGTCGTTGTAGTTCCACATTAAGTGGGCTACAACTCTCTGGGAGATTAATAAATAACCCTAACCATCCCTAAATATAAAGAGGCAGCGATCAAACGTGATAAGATCGGATCAGTAAGAGTAAATCTTTAAAAATTAAAAAGAAAATAATAAAAAAATTATATTTTCAAAAAGAGAAAAAAACTGCTACAGATTTGATTGAAATTTACAAATCTAACAAAATATAAAATAAAATGCAGTTTTCCTCATGTAAATCATAATCTTAGAAACTAAGTAACACAATTCTCGGGCTGTATTTCATTGTATTTATTTTCCGTCACCTGATAAATCTGATATATTACTCTTCAATAGAAAAAATATTAGTTAACATTATTTCACGTGAAACATGGCGATGTTTTGTTCAGTGCGAAATTCATCACTAGTATTGATCTCGATTATGAAGTTTTATGCGATTAGAAACGTTTGTTTCTTAAACTATCGGGCTCGGGCTCATAAATCTCATTTAACATTAATATTATGATACATAAAGATAGGGATTATAAATTGCAGTATTGTTTTTATCTAAAAATCGAAACGCCACATCATATTTTCAACTAATCGCTATATAGGTTTGGAGTAAATTATAGATTACAATTAATTAAGGTTTTTAGTTGAGATGAAAAAAAGCTAATGGTACGAGCGGGATTCGAACCTACGATCTTCGGCTAGATACGCCGCTGCTCTACCACTTGAGCTATCGTGACCTCGATCCACTCGAGCAACTTTCTATCTCAACCCCACCTGATGAGTTTTTCCTCCTTTTTGCCATTTTTCAAAAGGTGGGGTTGAGATAGGAAGTTGGTGTCCGAGTGGATCAAGGTCACGATAGCTCAGGTGGTAGAGCAGCGGGCGTATCTAGCCGAAGATCGTGGGTTCGAATCCCGCTCGTGCCATTAGCTTTTTTTCATCTCAACGAAAAACCTTAATTAATTATAATAAATATTAATAATAAAATATGTATTATTGTATTTATTATTATTATTTATTGTATGTCATTAAATTAACTAATTTCGTGGTCCGCTTGACCAATTATTATCACAACCAAAAACTTTAATTAATTGTAATATATTAATTGGTCAAGCGGACCACGAAATTAGTTAATTTAATGAATTAAAATGAAGAACACTTCACTAATGCCATTTCATTTGTCGTCGAGAATCCAAACCGATTACACGACATTTGAAAAATGGCAAAAAGGAGGGAAAACTCATCAAGTGTGGTTGAGATAGGAAGTTGGTGTCCGAGTGGATCGAGGTCCTGATAGCTCAAGTGGTAGAGCAGCGGCGAATCTAGCCGAAGATCGTGGGTTCGAATCCCGCTCGTGCCATTGACTTTTTTATCTCAATTAAAAACCTTAATTAATCGTAATATATTAATTGGTCAAGCGGACCACGAAATTAGAGAATTTAAGGAAGTAAATTATAGAGGTGTTGATATGCAAAAGCCAGAATTGGTAACAAATTATATAACCCTATAAGATTACGTTTAAGGAGTTATTTAATATTTCATGAAATTTTTGCTTTATTTTAAGTTTTTCTCTTTTGCTAAATCTACCCAAAGATTTAAAAAAATCGTTTATCATTATTCTAGAATTAGGACATTTAAAATTAATATAACTTGTCGAAGTAATGTACATATCATTTATTCGATACTTTAATAAAATATATTGAATCATAAAAAAGCCAGACTACAAAGATTTAACGAATAATAATTTAAATAACTGCAGCGACGACAGTAATTATTATGCGATATTGAAAAATAGCACGAAATGCTTGAGGATCGGAATAACCCAAGGTTCGACAAATAAATTCAGTTATTTCATGGCGAATATTCGATGATTATTCTACTAAATGAATGAGAATCGGCACATAGTCGAATAAAAATCTAAACGAGTTATTTTCAAAATTGACCCACTTGAAACTCAATTGCCTCCCAGTCGGCGTAGGCACTAAGTTGGAAAACGCTGGTATGGACTGTTACATAGTTTCTAATATTTTTCATAACGTTTTAAAACTCTCAGAAACTTTTTATTCCTCATTTCTGTAAATTAAACTTCAATAATTTTCGTTATTTGAACCAATGCCAAAAAACGCCAATATCACTAAGATCGAAATAACATCATTTCACACTAATAAGTCATATAATTTAGTTATTTAAAAACTTATTTCTTGCCAAAAGAACTTTATGCTTATTAGATAAAATTATAAAAACTGCTTTCAGAATTGTTTTCTTGAAAACACCAGGATCGTACGTATATCCTAACTATTATTGGTTAATTTTTAGATTAATCACGCCCTGCGATTTGCAAAATTAAAAAGACTCATTTAATGCAACCATTCATTCAAATCTTACTTGAGATACAATACGACTATACTAAAAAAGTGGTGGAAAATCCGAAATATCCAACCTTCTTCGTTGCTAAGACGATCTTCATTCAAATTTCTCAATGATTTGATGTAGGAGATTACCAAATTTCGTTTCGAGAAGTGTTATTTACAGTCGGAATTGCCGCTTTAAGGTCGTTCAAGCTCGTTTTTCAAAGCTAAGCCTTTTATCAGGGGTTGCACATGTTTTGTCCCACGCATGAAAATACGTTTTCTTTTATATCACTGCCAGCTCCATGCATGAGCATGCGTGTTCTAACTTTTCTACTTTTGTATTACATAATAATATGGAGCTTTGGCCAATGTTTTAAAATGTACTGATTACAGATTTACATAAGCTAAAACCATTACATACGTGTGTACAATGTTAAGCCACCCGGGTGTTGGCAGTCTGAAGTCAGATCTCTAGCCTCCAGGAGGGCTCTAGTGGCTATCGACAGCTAGGTCATTTCAGCCCCAACCCAATCACGTCCTAGATCCGGCCAAACCCTCACTCAGTCTTAAATACAATCTTACTTATTTACATATCATTCACTTAATCATGGTGACGAGTACTCAACATCCCACCATCGGCTGTTTTACACTACATATTCACGCCAATAAACACTTTCACTCTCTACATACGCTGAGTATACAAAAATATTAGTGTTACTAGTTACTCGCTGCTGTGCTCAAGCACGATTCTTTGGATTCCTAACCCTCACTGTATGGACAGGAGTTGCACCCTTAAATTAGGCGGGACACATCGAGTAACCTTTCTCTACATGCCGAACTCATAGGCTGGCTTTGGCCTAAAAGTAAGTGGTAAGTGTGTGTGTAAGTGTGGTAACCTAGCATGGCCTAGTCTTAATCTTCTTCTACGAGTCAGGTTCTCTTAGGGTGACCTATCGACGACAGTGCTCTTGATACGCGAGAGTTTCTCTGCCACAAACGCTGCCAAATTTTTTTATCAACTTTTTACTGCATTTTTAGCGTCGGATCGCGATGGTTTAGTACGGAGGTTGGGACGGGCTCGAGTATGTAAACAACAACCACCGAGGGGCCGAGACACTCCAGTTTCTGATATTTTTCCAACAATATCACAACGACATGCTTTCTGTATTTGAAAGGACAAAGAGGATCTTTAACGTCCGCACGTAGCCTATTCGGCCTTATCGGACGTTTTGATTCTGAAGATGAGAACTGACGCATCCCCGCATACGACAGAAGTGTGTTACTGCCGTAGCGCTGGTGTAGAGGCAGCTCAGCCCCGAGGGGCCAAGACAACTTCGCTCTCCGCTTGCCCATTCCGAGTGGTCGGGTCCGCATTAAGCATCGAACCGTATGCCGCGCGCAAAGGGCTACCTAAGCCGAAATACATCCGCCTGGTCTCCCGCGCGCTCCCTATATAGAGAAGGCCACTCTATCTCCCAGAGTATTGGGGCTTCCCGAGCTTAGAAACTTCCGGATCCGCTCCGGGCGCGTTTTCGTTTAAACTGGAATTCCTTACCACTCATTAGAGGAGACCGCCTACGGTAAAAGCCTCCAATCGAGCTCAGTCTACACCTACATGCAAAGCGTATTCGTGTAGGAGCAACCGATTCACTACCCGTTCCCATCCACCACTTCTCACGCATTCGAGGGTGTTTTGAGCATGATCATAGCGTCCTCAACGCTTATACGCTGCCGTCCGATCAGAAGATCACAGATAGAAGGCAACCTCTTCTCTAAGTACCCGCTAGGAGTCTCACCACGGCCAACTACGAATCCATTCCCAGTGTAACAGGGGGCTGAACCTTGGAACATTTCTGTTACCCCGTAGTACATATGGCTATGCACCCTCCCCCGTCTATGCAGAGAGGATCTGGTACTCTAACTCTCGTGTGCCTCTGATAGGGCACCCGCCCTCCCATGCCGACCCGAGGCCGACACGAGTATAGCTTGTGCTTTAGAGAGATTGCCAAGCCATCAAAGCTGCACCATTATTTTGCGCCCGGACACCTCCCCCCTTGTAGACAAGGGTTGGGAGGGGTCACGAAACGATGAAGGAACCTCCAGTGAGAGAGGGACGTGGATGAGGACACGACGTACACCTTTCTTGGGCTCCGAGCCTTACCCACAATATCACTACGACAGACCATTGTAGCAGACCAGGTAGACTCGAATCACCTTATGCGCTTGCCTAAAAGCATACAATTATTTTTGGCTCATAGAACAATTGCAAATCTTTAAATCACGAAACTGATAATCTAACCCCCAACATATGCGAAGGGTTTTAGTTTATATTCAGCTATAATACACAAATCAAGCGCAAACAAGTTAGTTCAAACTTAATTTGGAAGCCAAACAAATTGAACATGCTAGTCCGTTTTACATTGATTCAATCGTTTCATTTCCGGAAATTAATGGGTGGGTTGTATATCTCGTTGAAATATCAATTCGTAAATTCACTGTTTAAGTACCATAAGTTTCAGAACTGTACGTAGATGTTCATATCAGTTAACATTGAACAATATTATTAATAGTTTGGAAGTCCTGATGAAAGGGATTGTGTATTGTCGTTTCTTTCATATTGGCTCCATCACCTGACTTTTTAATATTACATTTTACAGGCGTACCCGATTGCCTGAGTTAACTACCACTACCTTCGGAAAAATGATAGTCCAGACTATGTTCCTCAACCAGTAGAGTAATTGGAACTCCCTGCCCAGCTAGGGAACTCCCTAACCATCCCTAAACGTTGAATGATTCCGTAATCAGTTTTAAGATTTATATTAAGTATAAATTAAATGATATTTATTTAAAAATTTAAATAATTGCGGTATTATTAACTAACCTACCTTTATGTGATGATCACATCATAATATCCGATTAGTAATATTCAGAATTAGAAAATAGCTACCAACTTATATGAAACTTCTTCTTTCGGTATTTTTTCTAATTTCAAAACAACGCAGAGAGAGAGAGAGAAAGAGAGAGAGAGAGAAAGAGAGAGAGAGAAAGAGAGAGAGAGAAAGAGAGAGAGAGAGAGAGA